>NC_056744.1:29486547-29569047 GCF_019279795.1 Protopterus annectens | reverse complement strand
CATGTCTACTGATAAACCAGGTGTACTCACTTGGTGGAGCACCAAATGGGTACAGGACCCTAGTGATGCATCAAACAAGCTCCATACATAGTGCCTGAAAGAATTAAATAAACTCTGAAAGATGAATTGCAGGACATTTTGGAACTGGGAGAAATTCAGGAATCCATTGTTCCATGTGTCTCACTAGGATTGTTGGTGCCAAAAAAAGATAACAACACCCAGTTCTGTGAGAAGGTCACGAAACTGAACACTCATACTCATATGCTTACCCCATGCCCAGGAAAGATGAAGGCTTATAGCAACTGGGTGAACTAAGTATCCAACTACCATTGATTTGACCAAGGGTTACTGGCAAGTAGCTTTGACAACTGTAGCCAGGGGACATCAGTGTTTTTTACCTCATTTGGGTGACATTACTTTACTAAAATGCCCATTGATATGAAGAATACTCCCAAAACTTTCCAGAGGCTGGTAAATTGCATTCTAGTAGATTATGCCCTTGCATATCTGATGACATTGCCTTCTGCAACTAGTCTTGAGCAGAACATATATAACATGTCAAGGAAGTGTTTGGTGGCATGCAAAGGGCATGCCCACTATCAAGGCTAATAAGTGTCAGGTGGGTATGGCAGAGGTATCTTTTCCAGGCAACAGAGTGGGTGATGGAAAGATTAGACCAGAACCTGTCAAGATTGAAGGTGTTCAGGTGTGGTCCACCCCATCTATCAAAATTAGGTGAAGGCATTCTTAGGGACAGCAGGATACTATAAAACATTTGGTCTGCAATTGTATGATAGCAAATCCCCTTACAGACATTACCAGGAAAAATAGACCAGATAAGGTTGCCTGGATAACAGCCTGTGAGCATGCTTTTCAAAAGCTCAATGAGGCTATTAGTGGACCCTTTCTATTAGCTAGTCCTCATTATAGCCAATAATTCATTGCACAGGAATATACTTCCATAGGTTCATAGGCGGTTACTAGACTAGCAACCCTAAAGCCTTTACAAGCCTAGCCATGTTAATCCCAAATATCCACATTTGTTCTTTTTGGGTAGTTCACAGAATGAATTTATGAACACAGAGGGTCTGTGAGCAACACCAGCTGCCCTTGTCCATGAGGGACATGGGTGCCACCCCATGAGTGAATTTGCAGTCTCCCATCCAATTATCTAGGTTGCATTTAAATAGGGTTAGTGAGGGTCTCTGCTTTATGTGAATAGGAAGTCTATTCCAGAGAAGCAGTAGTCTCTAAGAAACATACCTGTCTCTCCTGCATATTTATGTCACAGGCTAGGTTCAGATCCCTAAAGCGAGTGACTCTTGTGCCATTTGACTTGTTGATGTGTAGCATTTACATTAGGGCAGGGTTGGAGATTGCCCTAAAGGTCAGGCACAAGTCACCTCTCAGCAGTCTATAAGATACAGAGTAAAGTGACAGGGCTTTTCGCCTGTCTATGTAGGTCATGGTTTGGAGTCCCTGCATCTCATAGTGAGAAACCTCTGAGGTCTCTCCAGCTGCTGCAGGTGTCTGGTGAAGTACATGTAAAAGGGTGCACTATACTCTATTAGTGGTCTGATGTAGGTCACGTATACTGGAGTTATAACATCCCTTGACCCGGATACTGTCCCCTTGCTTATGAAGTGCGCTACATAGAAGGCTTTCCTTATCACTGTGGAAACTTGGAGGTCAAAGCTCAGATTGATATCAATCTGTGTTCCCCCACTGGGTTAGAACTTGGAGGGAGGGGTGGTCAATATTGCAATTTGTAAGGAATTCTGTTTTGCCAAAGGGAATAATAATGCATTTTTTTTTTGCATTCAGTTTTAGACCATGGCTTTGGCACCAATCATTTGTTTGCGTTAGCCCTTCTTGTAATATGTTGACATAATTCGTGGACTCAGTGATTGCTCCCAGTTTGCAATCATCAGCAAATTTAATAAGCTAAAGGCTGTTTACTTTGGCCTGGACTTCTGAGAAATAGATTCCAAATAGTAAACAGCTCAGAATAGACTCCTGTGCTACTACACTGGTGACAGGTCTACTGCTGGAGGTGGAGTCACCAATTTTGACACAGTGTGTTCTGTCATTAAGCCAACTGGCTACCCATCTAGTAAAGTAAGGGTTAATCCCTGAGAGAGTTTCTCAATGATGTCAGAGTGAGGAATTGTGTTGAAACCTTGGCAAGGTTGAGATAGGTTGTATGCACTGTTTTATTGTCTTATTGTCATCCATGGCTTTGGTGACATTCTCAAAGAAGTCCACCAGGTTTAATAAACATGATCTACCCTTAACAAAGCCAAACTGGGTTGGGTCTAGCATTTGGAGATTGCCTATGTCCTTGTTGATATGATCTATGATAATTCTTTCCATGGTCTTGAAGATGAGGCTGATTAAACTTATGAGTCTGTAGTTCCAGAGTCTGTTGATGGTCCCCTTGGTGCAGGGGGATTACTGTTGCTGTTCTCCATTCTGGAGGAACACGGCCAGTTCTCAAGTGATGATTAAAGAGAATGCCAGGTGTGTGCACTAGGTCTTGTATTAGATTATTTAGTAAACAACCTGAGATATTATCTTGTTCCATTGAGGCCACATTTTTGGCCTTGGCGAGTGCAGAGGTGACCTGGTCTCTAGAGAAACAGGCAGAGGGCTGGTGTGAGGTATGCTTTGGCATATGGTAGGTGGGGATAAGAGGGTGAAGTTTTGCTGAATCTGTCAGCTAGCAGGTTGTCGATATCTTCCAGTGTAGTGTAAGTGATCCCATCTACAATAAGTTAGGCCCATAGCTGGGCATTCCCTTTTAGACTTTGGACATAGATAAAGAATGCCTTATGATTATCCTTGTCTAGGGATGCAATTTTAGTTTCTTAATTTGCTTTAGAACACTTTACAAGATTTCTGATTTTCTTGTTTAGACTTAGGTGATAACTCTTCCTCTGCAGAGTGATATCCCTCTTGCTTTTGGACAACAGTTTCTTCCTCTTGTGATATAATCTGTTTATACTTGAAGTCCACCATGGTGGCTTGTTTTAATGGGAAGACCTGGTTTTGATCAAGTCAGGTACAGCAGAGTTTATATAATTGCTTAAGTGTTTGTACAGATCATTCGCTTACAAGTCACCATAGTGATCACTGATGTCTGCAATTGTGGGTGGTATGAAGCTTTTTATACCATCATTTAGTAGGCTGTAGTTAGCTATGGTAAAGTTTTTTATAATTTTTGTTCCTGTGAGGGTGTCAGTTCCAGCAGTTGCTTCAAATGAGACTGATTTGTTTTCTGCCCTAACCAGGGAGGGCATCACACATGGGGAAGTACAGTGGCCCCCCCATGTTGGTGAGTACTATGTCCAGAACATTTGAGTCCCTAGTGGGGGGTGCAGACTATCTGTTAACAAAGTCCAGGAACCTCTGGGTGAGCATGTTTTTTGCTCATGTATATCCCCCAGTCTATGGAAGGATAGTTGAAATCTCCATTGACTAAGGTGCTGGACTGTATGGTGAGGGATTCCAGTAAATTGAGGTAGGCTGTGTGCTTATCCTGGTTCATGATGAGGGATCTATAGCTAGCAATGATGTTGTATGGTACTTTCCCAATAGTTAATAGGACATGGAGTAATTCAAGAAAGTCATGCTGTTTGACCAGTCACAAAGTGTATTTCGTTTTAATGAAGATGGATACACCTCCAACTTTATTTCCTTCATACTCCTTTTGAAGTCTGAATGTGCGAAAGCCATTGCAGCCTTGCATGGCCAGGGTGCTCTCACCAGCCTTTAACTATGTCTTTGTAACTGCACAGATGTCAGCATCCTTTAAGGTGAGGAGTGATTCCAGGGGGTGCAGTTTCATGTTTTAACTCCTAGCATTAAGCAGCATGACCCTGAGTTTGTCTAGATTGGGTTTTGTTAAGTTGGAAGTTTTTTTGTTTTGACTTTGCCTAAAAAAGGCACTATGGGGGAGGCTAGGGACTTTGCTAGTATCTGAAAGCCTAGGGGGGACAGGTGCAAACAATCTCTAGCAAAGCAGCTAGGTTTCTCTACCATATCCTCCCAGGCTGACAGATACTGGATCCCTCTGGACTGACACCAGAAGCTAAGCCAATTTTTGAAGTCAATCATTTTTTGTTTATATTGTAGCATCATTCTGGATGAGGGTAGGAAACTACTTAGTTCTAGAGATATAGCTGTCTGGAGCACATAATCAGAGAGTTCCATCATGGCTCTCTTCATATAGTCCAGAGAGGTACGTCTCAAGTCATTCACTCCAACATGGACTATGACAAAGTCATAACAGTACTTGTTGTTGAGTGACTTGAGTGCATGTGTGATTTGTCAGATCCTGGCACCTGATAGGCAGCTAACTGTGACTTTCTCCTTGTCCAGACTGGTGAGGGGGACATCTTTGTGTCTCACTGTGGAGTTGCCTATGACTAGGACATTTGATGTGTTTTGCCTTAGGGCCCTATTTGTTTAGTCCCAGGTGTGTGTGTTCATATGAGTAGTGATTTCTTTTTGCTTAGTGGTGAGGGTGGGTGGTGTGCATTTGGGAGGCCTCTGTTCTTTTGGTAGGCTTTTAGTGAGTACCTCCATATATGTGGATTTATGTGTTGAGACCTTTTTTGTGTGAGAAGTAAAGCATGTGTGCTGACAACCTGTTTGATGTCTAGTTTGATTTTACATGAGACAATTGACTCCAATGCCACAGTGTATTTCCATCTCTCACATAGGGTAAGTGGTTGTCAGTATACATGAGGCAATTGCCACATTGCCTCAAGATGCTCATATCAATCAAGCTCAAGCTGGCAGGAGAAATGATAGGAAACTGCTCGTCCACTGTGGCAGGATTTTTCTGAATGTGGTATTTGGGAAGGAAGTGGACTAGCTGGACTTAGTCATAAACAGCAAATATTAAGCAGTAATTCAATTAAATACAGTGAACAAAGTGCAGAGCTGGCTTAAAATATACTTCTTTTTCTTTTTTTTTTTTCAGTGGATGCCTTGGATTTAAGTGCATATACACTCCAGACCTTTGAGCAGCTCCAGTAAACTGAGCAGAAACATGTGCAAATGTGAGGTATATATATATATATATAACTCAGATGGACCCTGAGCTACACAGTCTTGCCACAGGGGTGCAGGGACTCTTAATTAAAGATGGCTGGTTTAAGAGCACAGTGATACCAAACAGTCTAGATTCAGCAGGTCTGAATCTAGCCTATGCTATGTAAGGCAAGGAAATACAATTTCTAGATGGGAAGGAGTAAGGGAGAGTCACTTAAAGGTCGAGTGAGAGTGTTTAGTAGTGTACTATTAGATGACCTGCAGTGGTACCACCCTCTGCACAAACTGGAAGGTCTTTGAGCAGCTGTGAACAGTGGGAGACTATGGGAAGCATTTCCTATAGAGGAAAGGTTTGCTTATATGCAACCATGGGGAACCGGGTTTGTGCGAGGCTTTTATACCTGCAGGATGAAACACTTTTATAAAGTTAAACCCTCAGGCCAATCAGATAAAAACACAACAAGCTACTGACTAGACGTTCTCACCTTGGATGGATTAAATTTAGCTCTCTGCTTCTACCAGAGTGCAAAAGAACCCTCCCAATGTAAAACAAACTCAAGTGCAGTAGCACATTCTTTAGAATAGAAGTAACAATACCTGCAATATCAGGAATCCTTGGAAATAAGTTCACTAACCCTGATAAATGCTCACAGCAGACAGAAACTTGGCAAAACTTAAAAATATTGGCAGACTCAGGAGAACTTTGGCAAACTCAGAACAGCTTTTGTAGAATACTGTTGAAACAACCTAAGAGCATTACAGTAACAAACAGATGGAGTTTTTTTAAGAAGTTTGGGCTGAGACAACATTGATAAATTCAATTAAATAAATAAATATATCACAGAAGTGTTGAATATCACTGAAACAGTTAGAGCAAGTGCTAAAAATATGCTAATATCAATTTTGTAGGTCCAGATGGTTTTAGAAGCAATCCGAGTCTTGCAGTCATGGGTGGCTAAATCAGGCACAAGGAAGCTCTGAATAAATGAGCCAAAAGTGGACTATTTATCTTCTGTAAGAAAGTTTTCAGAATGTTTTTAAGACTAACAACTGGAGCCCAGATTAGTAACCAGCAGCATCTAAGGCTCATAGAGCAATACTAGGCTAACAGCTCCTGTGGGCCATTTTAAGCTTAGCCAATTACTCCATGTGAGAATCAAACCCTGTACCTTGTGTCTATTGTAAGGTAAACACCTTAACCATTATACCAACCTAGCTGGAATTCTTAAACCTTCAGGTGTTATATAGCCCCCTGCATAGTCCCATTTATTGGTGAGTTTGAAGTGGAACCACTCAGCATGTTTTTCAGAGGTGGAAAAAACTCCACATAGACACGTAGAAAACATACAAATTTCAAACAGGCGTTAGCCCGAGGTCAGGACTGAACCTTGTACTTTGTGCATGGGAGGTGAACACTTTAACCATTATGTCAACTGGTCTCTGTCATAATTCATCATTTTCAGAAACCTTACTTTAAGTGGGGAACAGACAAACCAAATGCCAGACTTAATCCAGAATAACTGCCATTCAAGAGCAGAGTTGATGCCATGTCATGTATTTTTACATGGTTGCTGGAATGATAGGAATAAGTTCAGAGTTAAATACTAAGCAATCCATTTGAAGACTATTACATGCCTAGCCAATAAACAGAGAGTGACCAAAGGTGAGAATCAAACCCTGTACTTTGTGCTTGTGAGGTAAACACCATTAAGCTAACCTTCCTTCCAGCTATGGTGGTGGAGGCTGTACTAAATCAATTTTGCTCAGAAGGTGAAGAGTACCCTTTTCATACTTGAGCTTCAGACTTCAACCCAGGAGAGGGGTCTTAGTCAGCTATAAAGAAAGAGTGTCTGAGTATAGTCTGGGGTTTGCAAAAGTTATAACTCTACTTGTATGGCAGAAATTTCACTGTGGTTAAAGACCACAACCCTTTAAAATGGCTACATAGAGTAAGTGGACAGAATGGAAACCTTCTTGGATGGAATTTGGCCTTGTAGTCCTCTAACATGACTATCCAATATAGGTGGTATAGTGCTAATAGCAATGCAAATGGTCTGTCTAGAAACAGATATGCAATAATACACCAAAAGACTGCACCCTTGTCTCAGGCATCATTTCTTGAGAGATACCTCCAACAATTTTGTTTAAGGTTCTTAAAGGGGAGAATTGGGACACCAGGGTTAATGCATGGCTAAAGGAAACTGAGCTAAACTATAATCTATTGTTTTTCTTCTCTTCTATTCTTTCTTGTTTATCTGTAATCAATGTGGTTATTCTCATGGACTTTGAATATGTATGACATCTTTCTTTTTGAATATAAAAGAACAAGGAATGTCTTTTGAAGTGTCCTAAATCTCCACACTTACTGTCTTCTCTTGTAAATGTAACAAAATTAGATAAAAGACCAGGAACTGTCTTTTGAGAAGTAATTGCTGATGGACTTAATGGCTTGCATATTGCTAAGGCACATCAGGGTGGAATCACTGGAAGGATGCAGACCTGGATATGTACAGGCAATTCCTGTAGTTACAGAACTGATGTGATTAACCTTTTATTCCCAAAAACATTGCTATGACAAGTAGAAAATCAGTTTAACTACCTGATTTTCTCCAATCAAGCAACAACAAGACGATAGCAAGTGATGAACATTAGTGGCTAGGGAAAAAACATTCTATATAACAATATGCTATGATATGTTAAGGAGAAATACTGACTTGCTTGTGGTGGGACTATCTCTGAGTACTATTTACCAATGTTTCTAACTTATTACACTTAAGGACAGTATCTCTGCAGTAAGAAATAGTCAGGAATTTAGATATCTGCAGCTCAGATTTTTCTGTAAGCATCCTGACTATTTTTATTGACTTTTATTTTATTTTCCTCTGTCTGTAATCCAGTGTTTGTTTTCAGATGTACTTACACTATTGTTTTGATTATTTAAGTTAAATGCATGCATTAACCTTTAAGTTCTTGTGTCTGACATCCATTATTATTATATTTAAGCACAGTTATTTATATGAGATGAAGTTTAGCATTACTTGCACTGTTGGTTAATAAGCTGTGTGGTGTAGCTCATGTCTCCTATTAGACTACTAGGGACTACCACCCATGAACGAGATCTTAGCTGGTGTGTTTATATTTAGTTTGATTTGATGCAAATGGTAATTGGGTGTCACTGGCCCTAAGCAAAGAGGAGGTAGAACTAGCATGCCAAGAAGAAAGTTGTTGGAGATTGGAGAATTCTAGCACCCTTCCCTGGAAATTGTGTGTGTAAAAATAATAATCTATATGTGAAAGACAATTACTATGGATAAAGGGAAACTGGATTATATTGATTCACAGAAAGAGCAGTGAGAAAGGGGCCTAGTGATGCTTGGTCAAAGACTCAGCTCTGTAAGTGAACTGTGTGCAGTCTAGTTTGAATGGGGATGCCAAAAGCCCATACCCAGGATAGCAGTGCATATTCCCTTTATTCTGTTGTCAGGTTATATTTTGTGACTTATACATTGACACAGACTCATGTGCACTTGTTAGCTATTACTTCACCCTTGGTTGGCAGTAATGAGATTCATATTACAGTGGTGCCAGCCCCCTTGACATCACAGTGGGTGGAACTCTGTCATCAGAACATCACACTGGTAGCAATGGTCATAGCTCCCCATCACGGTGGTAGCAGTACTGCCACTGAGCCTCCAAAATCTCTCTCTCTTTATATGTAAAACAGCAGCATGGTTTTATTTACAGTGATGAAAAGAATTTAAAGTGCTGATTCTTCTTAGGAAAAAAATGCAATCTCTGATAATACTGCTAAGTACAGTCTTTCATACTGATACTGAACTGTCTCAGGGAAGTCTTGCCATCAACTTTTGGATTCTTTGGTTCTCTGAAATCTTGCAAGTCATCTTCTTGGTTGTAATAAACTTCTTAGAGCTGCTGATCTAGGCATAGATTTCCTTTGCACACACAGGCCATCGCCTCTCCAACAGGCAGGGTTTCAGATTTCCTTTTATACACAACATAACTGAATAACTGATGCGTTACATTGTACACTCAAAAATATGTTTTTTTTTAATTTAACATGACAGTTTTATTTACACACACTATACACAAATACAGCATCATTTACAATAATTGCATTCATTTGGCCACTTAAATTGCTGAAAACTGCAACACAATGCTACATTTGACCCAACCCAAGCATGAATCCTCAGTTTCCTGCTCATGGTGTGAAATATATGCCTTTGGTAGGCCATCTGTAATGTAATGGGTCAAGCCACAATGGTGAGTTGCATTGAAACTAACCTGGCAATGTTTTGTATTACAGTCTTGCTGTTTGTGAAACCAAATGTGTGTGTGTGTGTGTGTGTGTGTGTGTGTGTGGTGCATGGTCAGGTATCAATGTGAACTCTCTGCCAAGTAGTATCTAGGTGAACACAAAAATTGGAATGGAACTTGGCTTGTATATGGATAAAAAAAAACAATAATACTAATACACGGTTACAAATATACATTTAAATAAATGTGTATCAAGAGCTTTCGTCCAATAGACTTCTTCAGAATAGTGAGGATGTGATCTGACTGTGCATTTTCATATGTCCTACCTTTACTAACCTGGAATACACAGTTTTAGCGAGGATTTATTTCCCTTTCAATTCTGCTAGTCATTTCTACTCTTTGTTTTGTAACAGATTCAGGCTGCTATGACTCTTCTAGTTTCTGATTTGAAATGCTTTCAGTTTCTTTCTTTTACTGTGAGACTTCATTCTGTTTAATGATTCAGCACCTGCAGACTTCTCTTCCATAGGTGAAAGTTGACATATCTCTTTAAGTAGTCTAGGTTCTTCCACTCACAGTACTAGCCAAATATTTGTACTTTTAGGGCCTTATAACCAATGTGCCTTGATCTTTGTTGGATTCTTTCACTCTTATGAATGTCATCTGGTTGATATCCCCCCTTTTCTTCCAGGTTAGACAAAGGTCTGTTTGTAGCTTTTTTCATTTGCTGGCTCCCCAACTCACACTGATGAGGTGGTCTGTCAAAAGGCTTACCTTCTTCCCATTGTTTCTATAAGTATTTAAAGTGGAGTACAATTTATTTATTGTCATATCATGCGTTGAACTGAGACTATAGCACCAGGATGAATAACTTTTTCAAATGGTTTCTATTTCTACTTGAGTAATAAGATATTGTGTCTTATCTGCATGAATGAGTACTACTTCTACTACAGTATTTAGTCAGGTTTCTCTTTTTGCAATCCAATTGTGCTTTAACAAGCATTACCAGACTACCATAATTTTGTAACCTTTGCACTTCCATGTCATCAATTAGCACATTGCACTTAATTAACATTGCAGAAGCACAATAGTAAAAGTCAGACTCAACTATTCTAGCAAACATTTAATGACATTCCATGAGTGTAACACAGAAGGTTATGATCGTGTCTCTGACTATAACCATATTGTTATGTGCTCAAGACATGGATACCAAGAAATTCCCCTCAAAAGCAAAGCTTGAGATGTGAGTCTTGGCATCCATGTTGAGAGCACATAACAAATGGTGAGGATCAGTGAGACCCAATCATAACTCTTTATAGTGCATGGAGTTTTATGAACTCAATGTACTACCAGTTACAGAAAAAAGGGGTAAAATGTTTTACGAGCTTTTAAAGCCAGTAACGTACTTAGTGCTGTTGCAATAGCATGTGAATATAACTGCAGTAAAGTCAGAGACAGTTTTCAAATATTGCTGTAATTTTCTTAAGGACCAAAATATTAGGCAACACATTAAGGAACAGCTGACAGTGAAGGAATATCCCTTGCATGAGACCCAACCATAAAAGCACTTAGGGGGTATGGAACAAGTTTACAGGTTTATTTTTTTCTGATTTTGGACTGTGATTATGGTGCTCCATTTGTACTATGTTAGAAGTAATATGCCTGTCAGTTAGAGATTTCCAAACATAATAGTGTTGTTATTGCCAGTACAGAATCTAGCTGGGGGACCTTTGTTTTCCAGACTTTATCTACATTTGTCAAATTTTGCTTAAAATCAGATTTTAACACAATTTATACTACAATTCTAGGCTGCTCATTTTGAACTTAGTTTCATTGCATAACAATCTCTCTACTAACTCAACAAAATTTTCAGTGCCCTTTAAATTGTTTTGAAATACCCACTTTCGTAATGTAGCAGGCAAAGCCCTCATGAATTTATTAACAAGAATTTGGATCATTTCATTTTTAGTCTTTGACCATCATTAGCTAGCCATAATTTAAGAATAACTGTAATTGTAACATTTTGTTCAAATATCAACTGTCCAGCTAGGAAACGTTTGTGCATGTATCTTTGAAGTAACTCCAACTCAAGCTAACTGCATTTCTGACTTTATCTGTATCCTAATACTTAGTCCCTTCTTTGTCCAGAAAGGTTTTCAGGGGCTCTTCCATCAGCTGGGATGAGAGGATTCTCACACAGTCACTCAAGACACATCCCTCCTGTAGGATTTACTGCTAAAAGGTGACTATGCATGCCCTGAGATCTTTCTTCTTGGTTAGTGGACAAGCAGTGACACAGTTTCCAGCACTGCCATTGATTTAACCATTGTTACAATCACTTTGGCAGCATCGGTGATCATTTAAAAAAAGCTCTTCAACTAGGATACTTTCATTATCACAGGAATCTAGTCTATAAAACGTTTGGCAGGAATATATTTCACCATGACATACTTACATTTTACTTGGAAAAAAAGCTTTTGCACAAACTTCAGGCAGTAACAGGTAACACATGATTTTTTCTGACAATAAGATTCAACAATTGTGCCTACTGCAGCCACTAATGCAGTATTTAACAAAGCAACATCAACACAATGCTTATACAACTCAGTGCAGTTTTATTTACAATTGCTACCAGATTGTAAAGTTCTCTTTTTAATAAGAAAAAAATTACAGCCGCTCATTTTAACATTGAACTCTCTCAGCAAACTCGCACGTCATATTCTGGATTCCTTGACAGAAAATCTCCTGGCTTGTCAACGTCTTTCACAAGCTTCATAGATCCCCTGTTCTAGGCAGAGATCACCCCCCCATACAGAAACTAACTTTTCAGATAGTCAGGGCCAGAGGTCACCTTTTATACACCTCATGATTAAATAACTGGTGTTTTAACAAACATCCATCAGGATCCTCTCTGTCTAATACATCAAGATGTTTGTTTTAAAGCAGCATTTTCACCTACCTTAAGCACTCCAAGAAAGCATATGTTATTTACACACACTATGTACAAATATATTGCTATTTACAATACTTACATTCATTTGGACATCACATTCTGCTACAGTACATATGGCTACATCACACTGTATAGTCTATGAAACACACAAAGTTAAAAAAAACTGAACATGAATGAAGCACAGAATAAAGTAAGAAAATGTGGGATGGAAAAGTAGTTGGGGCGGGCAGCACAGGACAGGAAAATAGTTTCCTGTAACAGCTAACTGCCCGCTTGTAACAACCATAGCTACATTCTATCTGAATTCCCTAACATTTAAGCTTCTACACAGTGATTATTGTCCACCACTGGCTAGTAAATTAGTTAGAAGGCTATCTTGCTATATACTTAATAATCAATAAGGTATATTGTTACATATCTCACCGTTTCTCTTGGCAAATGAGAAAAAGCTTTCTCCAAAATAATTTCAGTGATCTGATTCATTTTACCTAAACAATAATGATGCATCAGAGTTTACACCAGCTTTATAAAATAAAATCAAAAGTCTTCCTTAAAGATACATATACATGTACATGTTGTAGTAATCCGTACTGATGATTTGTCACAAAACTCTAAACTATTTCATTTTGTCATATATTCAAATTCTTCTCAGATTTATTTTCCAGTGGTGATCACTCCATTAGTATTATGTCAAAAGCCACTAGGTTGCTGTTATATTTTATTATTTTTCATTATTGTTTCTTCTTTCCCGCTATATAATCTCATCTGATAGTTATCTTGCTTTATAGATAATCCCTATATTATTACTGATAGACCCATACCACATAAACACACACATATATATGTATATATAAATATATATATATATATATATATATATATATATATATATATATATATATATATATATATATATATATATATATATATATACACATCTATATGCATGTATGCTAACATCACCTTGTAGTTTATATACGATGCTACTATATTATTCTATGTTTTACTCATCATATAAATTATTTTGAGTATTGCGATTGCCTTTGGCCCAGGTCATTACTGAAAAAGGTGTTCAGTCAACTTCATACACCAAGATAAATTTAAAATAAAACAAATAAAGCAAATAAAATTTACAGTTAAGGGCAGAAGAATAGCAGTGAAAAAACAGAATTCCCCAGAGGGTGCAGGCAGTCTCTGTCTTCACAACTTGCACTACTAGCAGTTTTACATTTACTCTACTAACTACACTTTGTAATATGTTTATGACTATTCCTGATTGTCAGTGGTGAACCTGGCATATATGACAACAGAAGCTGACTCCTCCCTCTCGATTTTTTTTCTAATACCTTCTCCTGTACAACAATTGTTTTCATGAAATGAAACAAAATAATGGCAGGAAACAAAACAATTATATTTCCTTTTATTGAACTTTGTATAATAATCATGCCAGCAAAATAAATGAAACTATTACAGTAAAGACATGGAAAAAATTATATTATCATATGCTTGAAAAAGAAAAAAAACTTATTCATTTGTAGCAGTATAACACATTACAATTTCGGTTTTTGAGCCTTAACTTCTGCTTATTTATAAATGACTTTGTCAAAATTTATCTTCTTTACATATTCATACTGAATAGACAGTATTGCCCGATTTGTCAATTTATCTTCACTGTTGGTCAAAGAACACCTTTAATTAATTTTAATTTTGAAACTGGCTTTCAGAGTATTAAGAAACATGTGCTAAATACTTAGTCCTGGCCCTTGACCATACCACTCAACTGTATAGATTGTTGCAGTATGTCCAGATTTTTCACCTCATAAATTTATGGTGTATTGGTAGTGTGTTTTGTAACCTATTGGCCACCCATCACTTCCTTTATTGTAGGTAGTACCCTGAAGGTCTTTTGGGAGCTTATTTTTGAACAGCACAAGTATTTTCTAAGTGTGTGTGTGTGGTGTGTGTGTGTGTGTGTGTGTGTGTGTGTGTGTGTGTGTGTGTGTGTGTGTGTGTGTGTGTGTGTGTGTGTGTGTGTGCATATATTTAAATATATGGATCCCATTCATTTAGTCGAATTTAATTTGGTCGAAAATTATTTCAGGCAGCACACTTCACTGAAAGCTCATTTCACTGAAAGCTCATTTGGTCAAATTTCATTTGGTCGACAATGAAATATAGCCCCTGCCCCACTGCAGTGTGACCCTGGAGTGAGAATATTAAGTAAGGGGGTTGTGGGGGGCACAGCCCCCCTCAATTGAGGGTGTAGGGGGTGTAGCCCCCCTACATAATTTTAGTGTATTCAGTGTTATATTAAGGTGTATCCATTAAAAATACATTGATACATATATGTTCGGTAAAAACTATTTGCAAAATGTGGGGGGCTACGCCCCAACATCCACCCATTGTGGGGGACTGTGCCCCCCACACACCCCTTAATTTATATCTTCACTCCAGGGTCGCACTGCAGTGGGGCAGGGGCTATATTTCATTGTCGACCAAATGAAATTTCAGTGAAATGAGCTTTCAGTGAACTGTGCTGCCTGAAATCATTTTCGACCAAATGTGATTCGACCAAATGAAGTAGACCCATATATATATATATATATATATATATATATATATATATATATATATACACACATATACATGTATATGTAAAATACATAAACATATTTGTATCTATTACCATTCATAGGCATGCAGAAACATCAGTGTTCATTACATCGATATCAACTGACTAATATTGGGGAAAAAAATGAAACTTCTTTAATCCCCAAAGGAGAATGGTTCTCATTTTGCAATTTTTGCAATCATTCAAGGAAAAAAATCCCTAAGAGAACCTTCAGACATAGTTTTCCTGAATAGTGTTACTGTTAAGGAAAGGGGTTTTGATAAGGTAATGTGACGGGTCGTGGTTAGGAGCAATGACAGGGTAAAGGTGAGGGTTAGCCCACATGATTAAGGATCGATGTGGGGAGGGGCTTCACCTCTCTATACCACCTTACTCATGTGCACTAACCCTGATCTTGCTGCTGTATTTAATCTCAGCCCTACATACCATACACATTACCTTCCCAAAAACCCTTTTTGTAAAAGTACCACTACAAAAAACAGTCACAGAAACACACTTCACATACACACACAAAATTAAAGCTGTCACCTCACCAAGCCGTTACTCTAACCTTAAATCAGAAACAGTCACATGCACATACCCACATCCTTTAACAAAAAACAGACCCAAAACACTAAACTTATAGCCTTTCCTGGCTCTAACTCTAACCTTAACCAGCAAATGCTTAGGCACACACTCCTATAACTAATACCAAAGCTTTTAATAACTCTGAAACCGTTCAGATTAAAACCCAACTTACCTCACAGACACAAGGTACAGAGTTTGATTTTTTACCAAAAGTAGCATAACTAGGCTTAAAAAGTCCCCCAGGGTTCATTAGCCTAGTAATCACCTATGAGCCTATAAACATTTTAGGGGTGGGTTTCATAGGTTCATAGGTTCATACTAGGCTATCTGCCCGAGGGCATTTACAAGCCTAGCTCAAAGTTTTGTGGCTCACGCCACCCCTTAGTTTGGAGAAACTATGCCCATTATTTAGCTGTGCCTCTGTCGAGCAGTGACACTGAGGTAACCCCTGGGGTGTATCTGCGATCTCCCATCCATTGGTCAAGATTCCTCTTGAACAAGGCCAGCGAGGTGCTCTGCCTCACATAAATCGGGATTTTGTTCCACAGCATAGGGAGTCTTTGGGTGATGAATCTATCCCTCCAGCATGTCCTATTAATAACCGTGTCGAGGTTTAAGTCACCCGCCCTTGTGGCTCTGAGGGATCTAGATTTTTTGAGATGAAGCATATTCATCAAATCTGGGTTTGACATGGCCTTGTATGTCAGGCATAGGTCACCTCTGAGCAAGCGGTACGCAACTGAATATAACTGGAGTTCTTTCAGTCGTGCAGCATAAGACAGATTTTTGAGACCCTTTATCCTTTTGGTGAGGAACTTTTGTGGCCTCTCCAGCTGCTGCAAGTGTCGGGTCAGATACATTCCGAATGGGGCATTGTACTCGATCATTGGTCTGATGAGTGATGAGTATAGGGAGACTATGACTTCCCTTGATCTAGATGTGAATCCCTTCATGATAAGGTGGGGTTTGGCATACTGGTTAAGATTTTCACCTCATAGACACAAGATACAGGGTTTTATTCTAACTTTGAGTTATCGGTTAGGCTTAAAATGGTCCTTTTGGACAGTTAGCCTGTATTCTCCTGTGCACCATCCATTACACAGCCAATGCTCGCACTCAACAGAAAGAGATAATGTTTCTTAATTCAACATATCTGACAAATGATAAGCATCACATTCAACCAAAAGTGGCAGCAGTAAACTGTCAATTAAAAACGTATTCAATAGAGTTACTATATATGCATATATATATATATATATATATATATATATATATATGTATATATATATATATATATATATATATATATATATATATATATATATAATATATATATATATATATATATGTGTGTGTGTGTGTGTGTGTGTGTACATATATGTATATATCTTTATACACAGACACACACCCACAAATTTTACTACTGAAGGTTATTTACATCAGCCACCTTTATTATCTGAAAATTTTAAAAGGAAAAGTTACAAGCAAGATTTGGTTGAGGACTGCCAACAGGAAATGTTTAATTTACAGATGTGTGTTAAGGGACAATACTAGCAAATATGACAGCAGACTGACTAGGTAAGGCTAGTTTTGGAGAAACATTCGATTTTTTTTTCTGTGAGATCATTTCTGCTGAGCAATTTTTAAGTTAACAAGGTCAACCCTCACTGATTTTATACCCCCAAGCCGGTCCCATTACTCTATCTTTCTGGGGGCCACTGCAATTAAGAGTACACCTTGGATGTGCCCCTTCACTGGAGCAGAGTCTTCTCTTTCCAAACATCACCATCCTTTTTGCTGTGTGGACTATGAATGCCCTGTGAATGGGGAGAGGCAGGAACATGCAGGGGGATGTCATATTGCAGACAGCTGTGTTATTGTATGAGCTACAAGTGTTCTTACCCCAAATGTGCTGGCCTGAGATCCAACTGCATGGGTGAGTGTCACATGACATTGCTTGGGAAACGCCCCGCTTTCATGGTGGCATGCACCTTAATTCCACCCACATGCCTTACTCAGCAGTTGCCATTCTCCTGTCTCCCAGTCTGCACTACGACCAAACAAAAGGCAAGCCTCCCCAGCACATCTCTCTTTTCTCCCTGTCCCAAGAATGACAAGCAGAGTCAGTCTCACTATTTCTCCCCCTCCCCCTCCTTATATAATTTATTTTAGTATGCAGGCCGTTAACTGAACCCAGATCATTTGGGTCAAGGGGCATCTCATTATGCCACACAGCTGAGACTCACAAAATTTAAATTTCAGACCAAATACTGAACAAATATGTCAGTTATAGGTCTATCCTTACTTTAGGGTTGCCATCTTTTCAAATGGCCAAAGTGGGACATTTTTGCTACAAATGTCAGATTTTGCAGGGCAAAACATACCCACGGCCAGTACAAAAGACAGAACTTCACTTTTGACCTACATAAAAGCTTATTCTTATAGCATTTTAGTTGCTTATTCTGATTCTTATCACATTTAGGTGTTTCAGATACAGAATTACTGTTTTATGCAACTATTACATCAAATATACAAAATATGTTTGTCCTAAAATCTCAGGACATTTGCCATTTTTTCGATTTCTTTGCAGGACACAACTGCCCAAAGAGGGACTGACCCTCAGAAAATGGGACAGGTGATAACCCTACTTTAGAATGAGTGAAAGAACAAGTCACTAGCAGGAACACTGATGTATGTTTGTACAAAACCTGAACATATTGCTAGGAATACTAGGCCTTTTCATGTGGTAAAACTCTCATGTGGAGAGTGTTTGCATTGTAAGCATTTCCAGCAAATGAATATGCACATCCATTTTGAAACAGGGAAACTATTTTATGCAAAGGAACTTGGCAATATTTTGTTGTGAATGTGAGAATACTACTGTGCTTCATATGACTGTAAATCATTTAATGTATGCAAGATATCTAGGCAATTTAAAAACAAGACATTTTAAGGACATCAAGCAGAAAATGTATGCTAGGAGCTCATAAAAGAAACAACAGTGACAGTCACACTTTTAATTTTCAGGTACTACAAGACATAAAACATATCCTACATGATGCAGCAAAATCATATTGGGGTGTGGGGAGTTGTCTGCTCAATGCATCTTTTAGTTTAGACCCTTTAATAAAATAAAGATAGTGTACCTAAAAAGTCTCATAGTTAGTTTATAACTATTGTTATATGATTGGTGCATGTACTATTTAAATCTAATGAGTTTTGTTTTACTCTTGACTAAAGAAAAGATATGTCACAAACATTTCTTAGTTAAAATAAAATAAAACTGTTTTGCTTTTGCAATAAACTTTATTTTCCTGTTTTCAGTGTGCCATGTTGTTTGCTTACATTTTATGGCATTTCTATAAACTAAGGTTATAAATGTTAATGTGTGACAAAATGGAATGAACTAGGGCTCTTTGTGTGGCCCGTTTTTTTCCATTTGCTTAACTGATTTGAAAATATGTTAGTGTTAGCAAGTACACAGATACCAATACTTTTTTTTTTTACTAACCAGCTACTGCAGTCATTCTGACTGCCAGATTTCATGGTAAGGGCAAGTAATATCCCAGTACTAGTGGGTGGAAGGCAGATAAACTAAATCCCAGCTAGGATGCCAGCCTATCACAGGATACAGCACTCACAGCATCCTCACATGTATGGGTGATTTGGAGGATTACCCTTTACATACCACATGTCTTTGGAAGGTGAAAGGTAATAGGAACACCCAGAAAAAAAATCATACAACCAAAGGGATGACATGCAGACTCCATATAAAAGGCACCCCAACCAAGAATCAAACTGGACAACCAAGTGCTATGAGACAGTAATGCTGACTGCTGCATCACTCAGTTATAGCAGGAACAAGAAAAGCAGTAAGATAGCTTTGGTTCTTTTCATACATAGCTAAAGTGATCTTTTATGTAGCTAAATGTCACAAAACAAGCCAAAAGTTATCATTTATGGTACTAAAGCCATCATGTAGGCACCTGTCCCTTCACCACGAATTATCTTTTTATATGGAATCTGCATGTCATCCATTTGGTTGTATGATACTTGTGAACCTCTGCTATCTCTGAAAAAAACAAAAAAAAAAACAAAAAAATCTTGCTTTTTTCCCCCTTTTCTTAGATTTAAAAAAGTTCAGTTACAGGCTTGCTGTTCTTGAACTGTTTGTAAGTTTCTGTGAGGCCATTTTTTGCTTGGGCTAAAGGGATGTCTCTCTGTTGATCAGTGGCAGTGAAAAACATTGAGAAGCCTGCCTGCCCCTGTGGGAGTGGTTACTGACTTGAAACTGTAGTTTTATTTGCCATTTTGGGTCAATTCCAAAACTCCTTCGTCTTCCTCTCTTAAAACCTGGTTGCCTCGTGATTTTGGCATCTTTTCAGGCTTGTTGGCGGTTGGTGAAGCACCCACCAAGAGGAGAAAACGCTGAGAGAAGAAAGGAGCCACTTTTGAGATTTTAAGTATTTTTCCTCTGTTTAATTGCTAAGTTTTTCTGCATAGCCACCTATTTTGAACATTTTCTGGCTTGTTAAACTTGATTTCTGCATTAGTAACTGTATTTAGAGCACAACCTAGAGCTGTTTACTGAATTTCCTGTTTGCACTTATTTTTAAAATCGTTTTTTTCTCAAAACTTGCATTTTATCTGTCTTTGGCCTAGCACTCTTGTGTGGGGTCATTTACTGCACTGTTATAACTTGTTGATACTTTTGAACCTCTGCTATCTCTGAAAAAAACAAAAAAACAAAAAATCTTGCTTTTTTCCCACTTTTCTGAGATTTAAAAAAGTTCAGTTACAGGCTTGCTGTTCTTGAACTGTTTGTAAGTTTCTGTGATGCCATTTTTTGCTTGGGCTAAAGGGAAATCTCTCTGTTGATCAGTGGCAGTGAAAAACATTGAGCAGCCTGACTGCCCCTGTGGGAGTGGTTACTGACTTGAAACTGTAGTTTTATTGGCCATTTTGGGTCATTTCCAAAACTCTGGTTGCCTCGTGGTTTTGGCGTCTTTTCAGGCTTGTTGGCTGTTGGTGAAGCACCCACCAAGAGGAGAAAACGCTGAGAGAAGAAAGGAGCCACTTTTGAGATTTTAAGTATTTTTCCTCTGTTTATTTGCTAAGTTTTTCTGCATAGCCGCCTATTTTGAGCATTTACTGGCTTGTTAAACTTGATTTCTGCATTAGTAACTGTATTTAGAGCACAACCTAGAGCTGTTTACTGAATTTCCTGTTTGCACTTATTTTTAAAATCGTTTTTTTCTCAAAACTTGCATTTTATCTGTCTTTGGCCTAGCACTCTTGTGTGGGGTCATTTACTGCACTGTTATAACTTGTTGATACTTGTGAACCACTGCTATCTCTCAAAAAAACAAAAAAACAAAAAAAAATCTTGCTTTTTTCCCACTTTTCTGAGATTTAAAAAAGTTCAGTTACATGCTTGCTGTTCTTGAACTGTTTGTAAGTTTCTGTGAGGCCATTTTTTGCTTGGGCTAAAGGGAAGTCTCTCTGTTGATCATTGGCAGTGAAAAACATTGAGCAGCCTGCCTGCCCCTGTGGGAGTGGTTACTGACTTGAAACTGTAGTTTTATTGGCCATTTTGGGTCAATTCCAAAACTCCTTCATCTTCCTCTCTTAAAACCCTCTTTTGCGCGGTTTTGCGCGTTTTTGTGCATAGAGCAACAGCGGGCAGCGCCGCCTAATTGGGTTTAAACTATTCCTGGCTCCACAAAGTCTGCTCTTCACTTTTTCCCTTAGAACTGCTCTATCTTTCAATTTAAGCACCATATTCTCATTCTAAGGCCCTTCACTGGTCTAATTAACTAATCCTACAAGTTAGCACTATTAAACCATAAGCACTACTTACTCTTATACTCTCTACGATTACCCTGTCCTCTATTGGTCCATCTTAAATTCAGTTTCCCTATATTACTCTAGCATGTCCAAAGGTCAGTCAATGGTTTCCTTTCCAGTCCAGCTGGTGAATCTGGGAATTTTGAGGCAATGTTACAACTGTCTCATGTACAAGGACAACCCTCTCCTCCTCCAAACAGGTTCAAATATATGTGAGAGATGCAACTATTTAGCCAAACTGGAGGCTGAGCTCTCTCATCTCAAAACTGGTGTAACCAGTCAGGAGGAGAAGGTAACCTCACACAACACAATTCCAGTATCACATAGTCCCACCACATCACGAACCAAACACATAAATACACAAAAACATACTCGGAGGCTCTAAATAAAAATCTACCTAAGCAACAGAGACCTCCAAAGCAGACATCCAAGCAAATGCTACCTCAAAACAAAACACACAACACATAGCCCACAAAGTCAGTGTGCCAAGCAGCCACAGCCCTTAAGGCTGAATAACACACCTGATACTCTTGTAATAGGTGACTCTATTGTCAGACACACTGACGTCCCACTCACCAGGCTGAATAAAGAGAAGGTCATGGTGAGCTGCCTGTCGGGTGCTAGGATCTGCCACATAACACAAGCACTCAGGTCACTCCAAAGCAAATACAAATATGACTCAGTCATTGTACATGCTGGTGTGAATGACCTGAGACGTACCTCCCTGGGCTACATGAAAAGAGACATAGAGGAGCTCTCTGATCATTTAGCCCAGGCTTGTATGACCCTGACCTTGAGCAGCATCTTACCCTCACCTAGAATGATGCCACAGTACGAAGACAAAATGATCGATTTTAACAATTGGCTAAAATTTTGGTGTCATTCAAAGGGGATCCAGTGTCTGTCAGCCTTTGATGACATGCTCGACAAGCCACATTGCTTCGCAAGGGACGGCTTGCACCTGTCACCACTGGGCTTTCGGATACTGGCAAAGGCTCTTGCCACCCCCATTGTGCCTTTTTTAGGTAAGGCTCAAAAGTCAAACCCACCCCCATAGACAGCACAAGGAACAAGAAACTAAGGGTAATGCTGCTAAACGCCAGAAGTCTTAACCTCAAGATGCACGCACTCAAAGCTCTCCTCAGTATGGAGAACATCGATATCTGTGCAGTGACAGAAACCTGGTTCAAGGCTCCAGAGAGCACCCCAGCACTACCAGGCTATACCTCATATCATGCTTTTCGGCCCCAAAACCCGGACCAAACCACAAAAGGAGGGGGAGTTTCCATATTTATCAAGGATATCCACACCTCCAGGTTAGTGGCATTGCACGTATCGGAGACCATCCATGTGCAACTAACAGTGGGCAAGACTGCTTTTCAGTTTATAGCATCCTACAGACCGCCCTCTCAAAGTCAGGAATCCCACTCGCTTTCCTGAAAACATTGGAGAACATGAAGATCTCTCCGAACACCATTATATTGGGCGACTTCAACTACCCAAACATTGACTGGGAGCACTACTCAAGCCCCAGCACCTTAGCCCAAAGATTCCTGGAAATTATAAACTCAAATGCTATGGAACAACTAGTCACCACTCCCAGAAGAGGGGACAACATACTAGACCTGATCATTACCAACATGGTGACTCTATGCTCCACACCAGAAGTATATCCCTCATTGGTAAGATCAGACCATAAATTAATTTTACTGGATGTCCACATCCCGACCCCACCTCCAGCCCAGAAAACCACAGTAAAAAACTTCTCAAAAGCGAACTTCTCACTTCTCAAAACTGAAGTGGAATCCTTCAAGGCCCCAGGGCCAGTGGAAACTACGGCCCAAACTGCAGAATCCTATATAAACGCATTCTACGGACATCTCCAGGAATGCATGGATCATGCTATTCGTAACAAAAGCAAGACCCAATCATCCAAAGGCAGGCATCCAGTCTGGTGGACCCCTGCCATAAATAAACTGTACAACAGAAGGAGGAAGCTACTACATGATAGAGCAAAATCCCTAATAGGGAAGACATCTCTGATCAGTACTAGCAAAAAATTACGATCCCTCATAAAATCCTCCAAGGCCAGCTTCGAGAGAAAAATTGCACAGGACACCAAAGACAATCATAAGGCTTTTTCAGTTATGTTAGAAACCTGGGATGCAACTCCCAGACTTGTTCTGAGTTGATTCTAAACGTCAAAAAATACACTGAACCCACAGACATCGCCAATATCCTGGCAGACAGGTTCAGTGCAAACTTCTCCACGCCTCCCCAAAAGAGCAAGTATCTATCCCAGCAGAGGGCTGCCTCCCAAACATCTCTGATACTCAGGTGAAGGCTGCCCTCTCCAAAGCAAAAAACACTGCTTCCATGGGACCAGATGGCGTCCCAGGTTGCGTCCTACATGAACTCCAAGAGGAACTAATCCCTCAAATAAAACAGCTATACAATCTCAGCCTCACTACAGGATATGTGTCCACAGAATGGCGTACAGCAACAGTGGCCCCACTCCACAAAGGTGGAGCCTCTACGGACCCTGGAAACTATCACCCCATAAGCCTGACTAGCTTAGTCTGCAAGGCTATGGAGAGGATCATCATGGAGCTCATAAACAAAGACATTGGGGACCTACAGACACTAGATCCTACCCAGTTCGGCTTTGTCAAGGGCAGATCCTGCCTTTTGATACTGGTTGACTTCTTCGAAACAGTCACCAAAGCCATAGATGAAGGGAAGGTAGTCCACACAGCCTATCTGGACCTTGCAAAGGCATTTGACACAATACCCCACTCGGGCATCATAGATACGCTATCCAGCTTAAATATAAACCCCTATGTCACAAGATGGGTCGGAAACTGGCTCAAAGACAGAACCCACAGAGTGAGAGTTGCTGGAGCCATGTCAGACTCGAAACCGGTCACAAGTGGCATCCCACAGGGTTCTGTCCTGGGACCACTCTTGTTCGGTATATACTTTTCCGAGGTACAGGCAAACGTGGGAGGACTATGGCTCACCAAGTTCGCTGACGACTGCAAACTGGGTGCCATAATCAACTCTCCAGCTGACACAAACATCCTTCAAAAAGGTCTCACAGAGACAGATAACTGGTGCCAGTGCCATGGTTTAAAGCTAAATGCCAAAAAATGTATAGTCATACCCTCTGGCAAAAACAATGTGCCCACAAATTACCACATAGGCGGAAACCCATTAAGTACAGAGAAAGTTATTAGGGACCTGGGGACCCAAGTTGATAGCAATCTCTCCTTTGAAAACCACATTGCCAAAGTGGTTAGAAAGACCTTCTACATAGCCCACCTCATCACGAAGGGTTTCACATCTAGATCAAGAGAGGTAATCGTGCCCCTTTATTCATCCCTCATCAGGCCCATCATAGAATACAATGCCCCTTTTGGGATGTACCTTGCCATATGCTGCTCGGTTAAAAAAACTCCAGCTCTACTCAGTTGCATACCGCCTACTTCAAGGTGATCTATGCCTGACATACAAAGCTATGTCAAATCCAGAATTAATAGACATGCTCCACCTCAGTAAATCTAAATCCCTTAGAGCCACACGCTCGAGGGACTTGAACCTCAGCACAGAAATAAATAGAACTTGCTGGAGGGACAGGTTCATAACCCAGAGGCTCCCTTCACTCTGGAATAGAATTCCAGTTCATGTGAGGCAGAGCACCTCACTGAATCTCTTCAAGAAGAATCTCGATAGGTGGATGGGAGATCGTAGGTTTGTCCCAGGGATTACTCCCGTGTCACTATTAGACAAAGGCACAGTAAACTAAACCTTAAAAAGGGCACAGTATACTCAAATCAAGGGGTGGCATAAGCCATACAGAATCGGGCTAGGCTTATAATTGCCTCAGGGCAGATAGCCTAGTATGAATCTATGAACCTATGAACCTATATGCCCAGTGAGCTTACAAAATTCACTAATCTATTATGCTTACTCAGTGATAATAATTTAAGTTGGTCATGTTAAAGTCAGTTATTGAAAAACCTAACCAAAAATTGGACATGACAACTAGAGCATGACAGAAAGCTCACCTCTCTACTCCCCATACCTTTGTTGATAGCCAGTCTTTTATATGGTCTCTGATACCCATTAATTTATCTTCCATGACTTTTCTTAAAACTGAGCAGTTGCAAATGGAATAGTTCACTTTTCTGATGGTCAAACTGCTCACTACTGCCCCTGTTCACACACTGGACTGGATAGAATTCCCTGAGTAATAAAATCAAATCCACCTCAAAATGCATATCTGGGTATCATTCCTTTACAGTAACTACCAAATAGGACTATATGTACCACCAGTACATAACAGGCATGAATTCATTTATACTCGAGCAGGCACGGGAAGTCTTCCTTTGGAATCTGTGTAGCTAACCACCCATCTGATTCTACTTACATGTGAATAGCTTCATAGATGCATCTGTTCCCTTTGGCAAATGTCCTGAGATTGTAGGACATAATTATGTTCCATATTTTATGTAATAGTTGCATAAAATAGTTATTTCTGTATCTAAAATACCTAAATGTTACAAGAAACAAAATAAGCAACTAAATTTAGGCAAAAGTGTAAAGTTCTATCCTTTGTACTGACCATGGGGTGGCAACCATAGTTCCCCTCCGAAGTAAATACAATGGCAAATTCAAAAATAAATCCTTCCTGTAATAGAATACAAATATAAACAGCCTCTATAATAAAAGAAAAATATCACTGCATGTAAAACTAAATGCAAATCTCAAGGTGAAAAAATATATATCTTGCTAAACTTAACAGGGCACTCCAGACCCTGATCAAATTGGGTGTATATTACATTATCGAACTTTTAAAAGTTCAAACATCATATGGTCGAAGCCATATGATCGAACTTTTAAAAGTTCTAAAAGCTAAAAAAAATAAACAGAAAAAAAACACCTGACCGTTTTAAGCAGGAGGGCAAGCCGCCCTACACCCCATACCACCCACTCTTTAAATATACCAAAGCCGAGATCGCACTACAGTGCAGGAAAGGAAAATCTTCCCATTCCACACTGTACGGAAATCTCCACTGAAACATTCAAACTTTTAAAAGTTCGATCATATGGTGTCGACCATATGACGTTTGAACTTTTAAAAGTTCGATAATGTAATATACACCCAATCAAATCAACCAAAGCCAGATATGAGGTAAAAACTGACACCCAGGCTCAGAACAACCACAAAGCTGCCTTTAACTATGTTAGAACCTCAGAAACAATGCTTAGCACTGTGTAAAGCTAATAGTAAATGATATCAAATACTCAGACCCTGAGGACATAGCTAATCTACTAATAGATAAATTTAGCTCTAACATTATCCTCTTTTCTCTTCTTACATTTACATATCTCATACCTGCATCTGCAACCCCCAAAATCTTCTATGAACAAGTCCTCAAGGCCAGTAACATTGCTTCTATGGGGCCAGATAACACATCAAGCTGCCTACTGGCCATCCTAAAACAGGACCTGTCAGATCTGTACAGAGGCTATTCAATATCAGCCTCCAATCAGGCTTTGCACCAAATGAAAGGAGAACAGCAAATGTCATCCCCTTGTACAAAGGTGAGGAGTCAGCGGAAGTGGGAAATTATAGACCCATAAGTCTGACCACCCTAATCTGTAAGTCTATAGAAAGGTATATTATGGACTTAACAAATAAGGACATATATAACCTACAAACTCTTAAAGCAAGGCCAGTTCAGATTTGTTAAAGGCAGACCCTGGCCACTTAACTTGGTTGACATCTTTGAGAATGTTACTGAATCAATGGATGAGTGCAAATCAGTACATAACTGCATATCTAGCTCCCACAAGGGTGCTCAGCACCATTCCACACTCAGATATCATACATATACAAACTAAATGTTAAAGGAAAACACCTTCTCCTACAGTTTTACTCACCTCTTAGTTTGCTTTTCTCCTTACATCATGATTCCAGTACTGTGTAGGTACCGGAAACCAGCTTATACTTTATAACATTTTCATTTCCTCACTTTGGTATCAAAGGAAGGGAAAGACCACCAACGTTTTTTAAGCTTAACTTCTCACATGAGTAGCAGAGGAATTTGTCTCCACCTGCATGATATCCCACAGACACAGAGATCTTTGTATTCAGGAGCTCAGGCTGTAGTAAACAAGAGAAAGAGAGAGGTGTGAAACTGTTTTCCATTGTCTTTATTACAGACAGGAAGAGAACTTACACTGATTCACAGCTGCTTCTAATGTAGCAATGCCTTTTGTAGCAAAAGAGAGCAATTACATCAGTCAGTGGTTCAAAGACAGTTGTCACCTCTTTTGACAAATTTACATAAGCAGCATCACAGTGTTAAAATGCTAAGCGTTAAACTTTAAATGCTTGCTGTTTATACTACTTTACATTTTAAGATAACTTGAATGTAGTATCAAAGATGTCTGTGACATTTAGAGAAAAGTCAGAAAATATTTTTTCTTGTAATTCTTGTAAAGCATCATCACATTTATCAAAGTGTAGCAGGAGGAGCTGTCAGTTCATCTTGGACTAGAAATAGATAGTATGGACAAAGGCCTGTAATTTAGCAACTGTATAGGTTGCAGAAGTATGCTTTCTTACTATACTGTAAAACAAGCCCTGAGACACACAAATGAGGGTCATTCAAGAAATAAAAGAAGCAGTCTTGTTACAGTAGATACATGAGATAACAGTGACAGACACTGATCCCATTATATGTCAGTGGCATGGGACTACACCACTACTTCCTCGTGTCTAGCATGACAAATAAAGCAGACTTAAAATGGATTATGGGAAAGAGTAAGGCTTGAAGAAAAATAAGATCATGTTGATATGTCAAACTCTATTGACTGCAATTTTGCAGAAAACATATTAAAATTCTACAAGAAGCAGTCAGAGTGATTTTGAGGTGTTAAATAACTCAGAAAGCAGAGACAGAGTGAAAAAAATTGGATATGCAGAGTAGTAGAATGTAAGATGGGAGATGAGCAGTTCTGATTCAGATCAGGATGTAGCACAACTGACCCTATGTTTGCAGTGAGACAGATACTTGAGAAGAAACTAGAAATGAGGAGAGAGTCCAAATGGACATTTCTAGACTTGGAGAAAGCATATGTATGACAAGGTCCCAAGAAAGCTGATCTGGACAGTACTGTGGTGGTTTGAAGTCCCAGAAGTATGGGTAGAATTAGTGCAGGCTATGTACAAGGACCCAATGACTCAAGTACAAACAGTGTTTGACCTCACAGAGGGGTTCCCAGTAGGAGTGGGTGTACACCAGCGTTCAGCTCTGAGCCCACTGCTGTTCATACTGGTGATGGACTACATTAGCACACATGCAGACAATGTGGCATTACAAGCAGACTCTGAGCTAGAACTTCAGCAAAGGATAGGAGAATGGAATGTAAAATTGAAGGCACATGGGATGAAACTAAGTATAGCTAAGACAGTGGTAATGGCAGAAAACTGGGGTAATCAGAAGAAGCTGAGAATAGAGATAGAAGGGAAGAAAGTGGAACAGGTAAACAACTTCAAATATCTGGAAGGGGTGGTTGAGGAGAAGGGTAGTCTGAATGAAGAGATCAAAGCTAGAATCAGAGGGGCTGCAGCCAACTGGCATAGAGTGCCAGATGTAGTCTATGACAGAAGAATGCCAAAGAAGCTGAAAAGTAAGGTGTACAAGACAGTGGTGCGACCAGTACTACTGTATGGTACAGAAACCTGGGCCGTAAAGGCAGAACAGTTGAAGAAGCTAGAGGTTATGGAAATGAAGTGCCTGAGAAAGGTGGTAGGATGCACATTGTGGGACAGATGAAGAAATGAGGACATAAAAGCAGAAGCCAAAGTAGCTCCAATTGTAGAAAAGATCAGAGAGAACAGAATACGGAGGTTTGGACACATGTGCAGTAAAGTAGAAGACAATCTGGTGAGGAAGATTTGGGACAGACAGGAAGAAGGTAAGAGTAAGAGAGGATGTCAAGCAAAGAGGTGGATGGATTGTGTGAAAGAAGATCTGCGACAGTCAGGCATGAATGTTGGGTAGGAGTATGGCATTGAATCGAGAGAGTTGACAACAGTTAACACGATACACTGATCCCATGTAGAAAAAAGGAGAAAAAGGGGAGCTGATGATGAGTGGAAAAATATATCTTTTAGTCTTAAAGTGGAATTTTCCTTTAATTGCTATGTAACTCGGCAAATAGAAAATTGGCAAAAAGCAGAACTCAGGAAATTAGGGATGGTGACTGTACCTCCTCCAGAAGACCTGTCACTAGCAGTGGACCCCAGGAGTCAGTCCTTGGGCCACTCCTTTTTGGCATTTACTTCTTGGAGGTCAAAGCAGATGTTAAGGATAGCTGACCAATTTAGCAGATGATAGCAAATTAGATGCTATCATAACCTCTCCAGAAGACACCAAGATCTTTCAAGAGGGCCTTTCCCAAACCAATACCTGGTGATAAAACCATGGTCTAAAACCAAATGCCAAAAAATGTACAATAGTATCCTTCAGCAAGCAAGAAGTCCCTTGTAACTATTACATTGAAAGCGCACCCTGAAAACGGATCCGATAGTTAGAGACCTGGTAACCTATATAGACAGTGAACTGTCCTTAGATCACCACGTATGCACTATTGTAAAAGAAGTACTTTTTCATTGTACAGATTATTACTAATGGTATAGTATCCACATCCAGGGGAATTTGATCATTCCACTGTATTCTGTACTCATCAGGCCAATCACTGAGTATAATAGCCCCTTTGGTATGTACTTGTCCACACATATGACACAACTCAAATGCCCACGTATTTTCTTACTAAGAAAATCAAGGGCCTTAATCATAACAACTATTAAGACCATCTCAAAGCCTTGTCCCTTTTTCAGTGTCATACAGGCTACTGAGGGGCTATTTCTGCCTCACATACAGAGCCTTAACAGTCCCATTCTTATCATACATTCTGCTAATTCACAAGTCCAATGGGGGTATAAACACTCAATCAAGAGCTGTAAATTATTTAGCAATATAAATACAACATGCTGGAGGGATAAATATGCCTAACAGATAATAGAACTTCTTTAGAATCATCTTCTTCTTGACATAAAGCAAAGTACTTCTCTTTCACTATTCAGACATAATCTGGATGAATGAATACGTAACCATACATTTACCCCTGGTTTGGCACCCTTCTTCGTTATGGATGGGGTAACATGTAAATGTTCTGCTAATTTCTGGGTTATTCATACTTAAACTATATGGGCTAAAAGCTTCATGGAAATAGAAGACAATGCTTCTAAAGATCCTCATGGATCTATATGCTAACAAGTACCTATGAACAAATGAACTACCTTTTCATCCTTTTACTATAGTATGCATTTCCATGTTTATTCTCTACCTCCTCTTATTTTGTTTATCTCTATTTCTCCATTCCTTTTCTCTACTTCATTTTTCTTCAGTCCTCTTTTTTTCTTTCCTCTTCCTTAATAATCTCCTTACTATGATGGTCTCTTCCTGTCCTTTCTTCTTATTCTACACTTATCATTTGTCTTCCTTTTCTTACTTTTGCACTTTCAAATTACAGGTGTCCTTTGGCAGATTATCAGTATTAATTCACACTAGATGTACTATGTTTTACTGACAGGACGTAACTATGCTCTTGTACAGGCATCACTGGATGAGATTCATAGACGTAGCCTACAACTACATAAGGCTGGCTAATAACCACATATTGTAGCCATACACATATCACAAAATTTCCAAAACTCCAGTTACTGATGGCATACACTTTTGCATACCTGTTGGAGATTAGGTAAAGTTGGTAACTAAATAAATATCCAGACCAATTCACAAATGTCTGAACTTTTGAATACACTATTGAATTGTAGATGGAATTTATGGAGGTAAAAGTACAGAATAACCACCAGAAAATAAAGTCATACCCAATGTCCTACTAACAGTGATGTTGTAGTCAACAGACCATATCTGAGCATCAGCATCAGAATACCTCATTAGGCAAAAAAAAAAAAAATCAAACTTCCATCAGAGTTTCTGGAGGCAGACATACTAAGCAAAGCAATGGGGTGTCACAACCACAGTCTATTGTGCCACTCTCCCCTCTCACTCACATACAAACGCGCGCACACACACACACACACACACACACACACACACACACACACACACACACACACACACACACACACACACACACACAATGTCATAGATCTCCAGCCAATGAGAACAAAAGCATGGCTGGATCCCTTCAACTACGTATGCAAGTGTACTCTGCTCTGTAGTCATGGAAACAGACAGAAACATTTAGAAAGCACTCCTTTTTTCAGCTTTTTACCCATATTGCCTGCCAACCATCAGACTCTGTTCTGGACAACCATCCTATTTGTTCCCTTCATCAGGTGATAACTGACTGAGAGAGGTTATGATCCAGGTAGCCAAAAGAGGTAGTCTGAAGTCTGAAGATTTTTTTTTTTAACATTTCTGCCTGCCCTTGAAGGGACTGAGCATGCAATGGACTGTCGAGAGAGGACATTTCCTCACTTCAACAAGGAATATTCCCGCTAAGCAGCCCTGCCTCTATCCCCACTGCATAAGCAGTGGTCTCACACCACTTTGTGTGCCTCTGAGAGCATGCAAACCCCACCCTCCTCCAGAAAAGATGAGCAGGCCATGCCCCTTCACTTCTCCCCTTCCTTGCCTAACTCTGTTAATGTTGAGGCTACTAACTGAACCGTATTTGGCTGGGTGGCAGTCATGGCTACATGCCTCTATGCCATGGAGCCAGGCTATAGAAACAGGTTCTTGCTGTGACCGACCAAGAAGCAGGATTGAACAACAGTATGCCACCTTCCTTTTCATCTTTTAGATCCGCATGCCATCTGCAAAATATATTTAGCTGTCCCTAATAATCTTACCATGTCTGTAATTAACATGATAAGAGGAGCAGCAAGTTTTTAACCAAAATATATGGACGTGAACCATAGTTTTATACTACCTTCAACCAAAAGAAGACAAATAAAAGTTATTGGGGGGCATAAAATGTAACGTTCATTAAGATGTGAAGGATGTTGAGGATAAATATATCAGTGTTAAATTAATGAAATGGCTGCTGGGTTACAACATAGCATTAAGTTCTATAGACAAGTACATTCTATGCTGTTTAGATCAGACCCTTGTATAGGGAATCCATTTGTAAGAGTGTGCTATATGCTCTGTGTTCAGAAGTTGTTTGATTACTGTTGATGTTTAAATAACTTTGCCCTATCGTTTTTTTAACTACTGGTTGTGCTGTCACTAAATCATTAATATGCCCTCCTGCTTTCATGTTTACACTGCCTCCTTAAGCCTAATATTTTACACTAAAACATGTACTTAAGCTTATGGTTATTTTTTATTTTCTTTTATTCAAGATAATATTAAGTTCCATAACTTAGTTTAGTAAGGTTACTTCAAGATTGTTTGCGTGTGTGTGTGTGAATGCATATGGGTGAGTACAGAAGATCAAATTCTGTCAGAAAGAAAGAAATCTGAGAAGCACAAGCCAGTTCAGCCAGTCCAAGGTTATGGAAAATACAAATGCAGAGCTTTACAGCGTGCATGTTTGCTTCATTCCCTTAAATGCTCCTCCCCAAGAACATTTCATGCATTCACAAAATTAAGACATAAAAGTTATCTCCCTGAAGGAATGTTACATCCAGTTAGGTGATCATGTAGAAGGCAATAAGATATTTCTTTGAAAAATCATTTTATGCATTCATTTAAGTAGCAACATACATGTAATTTCTCATCTACACCAAATCCTCCCCTTATTTATTTAAAATTTTACTTGTTTGTTATTTAAAAAGCAGGCTAGGCTCCCCAAGGCCTGTATTCAGTTTCAGTTGACAACTGTGTGGGCTGAAAGCATGAGAGGACACAGTAGTACATTTTAACAACTTTAACATTCTTTAGAAAGCAACAATATACAAAGAAGTCTTGTGAGGCAAATATGGGAAGGGAGGGTAGCCTGAGAGCAATGCAACAGATTATTTTGTTCTCATCTCTAGCTGACCTGAGAGCCAGGCTCTCAAGCCATTCACAATTTTGCAGTGCTTGTTTCAATGAATGACTAACAAAAGTTCCTGTATGACCATTGGGGGGGGGGGGGGGGGGGGCTAATGGTTAAGGTGTGTGCCTTACAAACACAAGGTGCAAGGTTTGAGTCTCACAAGGGATAATTGGCTATGCTTAAACAATGGCTTGCAAGGGCAGTTAGCCTAGTACTAACCTATGAACCTATGAACCTTTAGCATACTCAAGATAAAAAAGAACCAAAAGAGCAAGTGCGATAAGAGTGTAGTACCAAGTCAGACAAGGCAATATAATGAGCACTGTAACATAAAGAAATGATTAATGTCAAGTAACACATATTCAAACGTGTAGAAAGAATACACAATGCAACAGGAACTTGCAAAAATGCTGCTTAGGAGGAGTGAGTTTGTCACAGCATATGGCACGCAAATACTGTTTCACAAACAGACCATTTGTGCTGGATAACCCATCGTACTAATGCATTCATGATGTACTACAGACACATAATAGTAAACTGGACAATAAAACATAAGATTTACTGTAATAAATAGTGTGCTGATGGTAATTCACAGACACAAGTATAAGCCACAGCAAGCCTGCACCTAAGTGAAACTAGATAAGTGCTTAGCATGGCTTTTTTTTCCAAAATGGAGGAGCAAGCTAAAACTGCACAGGGCCGAAGAGCAAGCAGAATTCCATGGCTATAGCTGATGGAACAAGAAAAAGAAGGGATGGATATAGCACTTTTCTAAATTGTATAATTACTGTTGATGCTGAGGGACGAGGAAAGAAAGAGCCACTAAAGGCCAGATAAAAAACATCTGTGCTAGTAGCACATCGCCTAAGTGATGCTTAATACACTTCTGTGACTTGTACCAAGTAAGTAGACAGACAAAAAAAACAAAGTAGATGAACACTTAACTAATTCCAGCCATACCATTTTACTGTAAAACAAATGAATAAAGAGATAAGTAGCATCTGCTTCATCTACATGCCTGACAACCATGAACTTACAAATTAATTTTTTGAGGCCTGTGGTCGAAACAAGCAGGTATACTGAACCATTCCTGCATCCTATATGTTTCATATTTCTTTCTTCACATCACTGCTGCCATATGCCTGAGATTTCATCAATTTCTCAGCATAACAGAAGGAGAAGAAAACTCTGCAGTACTGCAGCAGGGCTATACAGATGCTACATGTAACACCACTGACCAATTCCACATATGAAGATATGCAACACATAACTAGATACAGTGACCTATGTACCTAGAAAGGTTTATCACTCTCTTATCTGCCAGACTATAGGATATACCTCTGGAACACATACAATGCCTCCATATGGCCAAAAAGCAGGAGACTCTGCCTTTTGTTTAACAACTGCAAGTTAAAACCCAGCTGATGAATGGCACAGTGGTGCAGCAGTAGCATTGTTGATTCACAGCAAGAGGTTCTCTGGTTTGATTCTCAGATGGGGTGCTTTCTGCATGTCTTCCCTGCATTCGTGTGGGTTTCCTCCTGGTGCTCCAGTTTCCTCCCACATTACAAAGACATGTGTCTGGAGCATTTTTCTCTGGGGCTCCACTGAAAATTGGCTCGTTCCAAGTCAGACTTTCCCGGTTAACAAATGTTAAATAAATAAATAAAAAGGGTGTGCCAAACCACCATATTCCATAAAGGGTGTACCAAACCACCATATCCATTAAAGGACCACTATCATTAGAAGCCTAAACAGTGTACATTTCATTCTGTGGAGTATTAATATCCTCTCAGTCACAGGGACACTAAATTCTTCTTAACAAGTTGTTCCTTGAACAAATTAATGATATCCCTTTCTTGGACGGCGCAGTGGTGCAGCAGTAGCATTGTTGCCTCACAGCAAGAGATTCTCCGGTTTGATTCTCAGCTGGGGTGCCTTCTGTGTGGAATCTGCATGTCCTCCCTGCATTCGTGTGGGTTTTCTCCGGGTACTCCAGTTTCTTCCCATATTACAAAGACACGCATCTGGAGAATTTTTCCCTGGGCCTCCGATTAAAATTGGCTTCATTCCAAGTTAGACTTTTCCAGTAAACAAATGTTAAATAAATAGAACAAATTTTCTCTTGTTTATAAGATCATAGGAACTACAAGGCAATTAAGTCTGAAGACCATGTACACTTTGCTACATACCACCTCAAGATTTACCCCCACACTTCCAGAAGGGAAAATGCGTCAGGTTGGGATGAACCTGTGTGTATCCATCCAATTGTCATGGTTAGTCTTGAGGAAGGCAAGGAGGGCACTTTGCTTAGTGTGCAAAAGCAATTTATTCCAGAGGTGAGTTGACACTTGGGTAATGAATATATCCTCCCAGCAGGTTTTATTTCTTTTGGTGAAGGTTCATATCCTTGATATGAGTGTTTGTGTAGCCGTTCATCCCATGAAGATATAAAGGATATGGCAGAATAGACTCTTTGATGACATGGAATGCTAGGAATACACCTCCATGCAGGAGTCTATAAGAGACAGTATACATATATGACCTCTGGTCTGTCTTGGTCACCGAGGAGTTTTAGGGCAATAATCTTTTTCATCAAAAACCTTTGGAGCCTTTCTAGTTGCATGACTCATCTGGCTAGTTGAATGCAGAGAGGGGCATTGTATTCAATAACTGGTCTAATTAGGGCAGATAACAGAGGGACAGTAACATCCTTTGAACTAGATGAGACACTGTTGGAAATCAGTTGTGCTAAATAAAAGATTTCCTAGCTACTGTTTCAACATGGTGGTCAAAGGTGAGGGAATTGTTGATCCGTGTGCCAAGATCTCTGGGTACCATGTCAGTGTGGAGTGGAGTAATGGTTATGCCATAAGTTGTTGATGAAGGGGGTCTTTCTCAAAGGTGGCAATGCTACCCTTTTTTGCATTTAATTTAAACTCTTTCCCTGTACATCATCGGTTTGTAAAGAATAATGTTTGGTGAAGCACATTTGTATCAATGAAGGAATGGATGATAACATGCAACTTGCACTAATTGGCAGATTTTTTTTCACTTTAGGTCAGGACTGCCTCTGTAACCTTCTCAAATTCTGCCAAGCTCAGTAGACAAGATCTACCCTTGACAAAACCAAACTCTTATGACTACAGTCTAGCATTTAATATTGTAGTTTAAGATTTAAGAAGCCAGCTTTGATATTTGCATGGATTTCCAAATTAGGATGATGGACCTGTATTTCCCAGTATTTGTGGTAGGGCTCCCTTTATAACACACACTACTACAGCTTTTTTCCAAACTTCAGGAACACATATTGTGCCTAGGCTTAAATTAAAGAGTGCAGGAGTAGCAAGTGGAGTTCAATGAAGGCACAACTGGTACTGTTAATTAGGCATCCAGGTAAATTGCAAGGGGACATGAAAGAAGTATTTTAGTTTTGGACAGTACAGTCAGGGCACGTTATATGGCGACCTTAGGAGAGAGTGGGGCTCAGCGAATTGTGGTAGTTCAGTGGTTATTTCTGTAGTAGAATTAGCACTAAATCTGTCTGCAAGTATGTTAGCTATGCCTTCAGCATCAGACTGGATGATGGTATTTGTAATTAGTTCCACGCATGGCAAGTTATTATTTCTCAGTTTCCTCATATAACAACAGGTTACGCAGTACAAAAGACATAAGGGAGGATACCAGATACCAAGAACAACCTTGCATAATACCTTAATCCAATCAGAAAATGGGATTTGGAGAATGAGGCATAAAATGCAACTAAAAATGAAACTGTAGTGTCTGGCATTATTGACTGACTGTAATATCCCATGACATACAGGGGTCACAGTCAAGGCTTCTGGACAAGACCATGGTTAAGACTTCTTGACAAAACTGGGGGGGATACTAGATGACAGTATGGAGTCTTTTCTAATATAACTTTAATCCACTTAAAGAGATAATAGACCAACAGGTTTGTCTTTTGGCTTTTCCCAGCTAGGAGTCGCCACAGCAGAACTCTGGTCCGCTAATGATTGGCAGTGGATTTTTATGGTGCCGAGTTGCCAGCCCGACACCCAGCCTTCAAAGAAGGCACACCCATTCACGCACGCACCTACCTGCATGTCTTTAACGTTACTCGACCACGGGAAGGACATGCAGACTTCACACAGAAGGCACTCAAGCCGAGAATCGAATGAGAGACCCTGCATCAAAATGTATTTTCTGAACAATAGGAAGAATAGAACTCTAATGATTAGCATAATTGAGTGACGACAATCACTCATAATTTACAAGGGAAGGGTAAAAATGAGAGGGAGCATTGTGTGCGTGTGTGTGTGAGGGGGGGTGGGGGTGTCTTTGGATGTGTGTATGTGTGTGTGTCTGTATGTGTGAATGTGTGTGTGTGTGTGTCTGTCGGTATGTGTATGTGTGGGTTTCTTTGGATGTGTGTATATGTATGTGCACACATGTATGTTTGTGTGGGGGGGTTGGGGTGTGTGTGTCTGTATGTGTGTGGGTGTCTTTGGATGTGTGTGTGTGTGTGTGTGTGTGTGTCTTTGGATGTGTGCATGTATGTATGTGAGGGAATAAATGAGCTGGTCCCTGTGTTAACCCGATGCATTGGCCACCAGCATTGTTTACCACAAGGACAGCAATAAATGGACTTTTAGTGATTGCTGCAATCACCAAGCAATTCAGAGATGTGCAAATAAGTCTATAATGAGGCCTTTCCTCATTGCAGCTAATGTGCCTCATAATCATTAGTTTCCATGATTGTGCTAAAAGGTCCTTTTTGCCTGAGCCTTGCCACTCATGACCATTTCTGTTTCTGTATCCTGGCCTAAAGCTTTAATGTAGTTAGATTTGCTATGGGACTTTCTTTTTTAACTCTGTTATAAATCTTATTTATAATGATGGACCACTGAAGTGGTCTAATTTTAAATTCCCCATTATATTTTGTTCTATTGGGGATTGTTTGTCTACACTTTTCATGTGGGATTACATTTTCAGATAAAAACATATCAGCTGAAACATCATGGGGAGAGGTAACATTACTAGACAGTTCATCATAAATGTTAAGCAAGTTTATATGTTTAAAGTCTCTGAATTCAGAATTGTCTGCCATTGTGGGGTTAGTGGCTTTATGGGGCAAAGGTTACTAATTTGTGATCTGTCATAAACAGGAATGCAGATACAACGTTGATAGACACTGGAGCACTGTCTGTCAGGACCAATTTCAGAATAGTCCTGCCCTTAGTGGGTTGGTTACCTATTTATTCTAAGGAGTTATCATTTACTAGGCCTAGGAATCTTTGGGCATTCCCACCTTTGGAGGCATAGGTATGTCAGTTAATTGAAAGATAACATCAATACCTAATAATGCAGGTATTTGTGATAAGGATAATTCACTAATTATATTTAGAAATCTTTTGTGGTCTACTGGGGACATAGACAATGTCCTATAGTAGGTTGTAAACTGATAGTTATTGTTGTTATTGTTATTGTTGTTGTTATTGTTATTGTTATTAAGAGTAAGCTGTAGTTAAGTGAGCTCAGTATTAGTGTTATGGCACAATTTGTCTACAGGTGATATTATCTCTGACAAATATGGACATGCCTCCACAGTGTCCGTCAGGTCTCAAGGCATGGTAAGTGCTGACCCGAGGTAAGACGAGAGTGCTATCATTGAAATTAGACCAAATCTCAGTTGCAACACAAACATGTATGGGTTCTAGTTGAAGGAGAGCCTCAAGATCAGGTAGTTTGTTGGTAAGGCTTCTGGTACTGGGAAGAGCAACAATGATGTGGTCAGAATTTGGCATTGCAATGTCACTATTTACTATGTTCGAATGGCCAGCAGTTGGACTTGGCTTATTAAGGGGACTATGAGGGGCAGCAAGGGCTTTGTCTAATAAGTGAAGGACATTGAGCAACAGATATAGGGCATGTCCAGCAAAGCAGGTTAGTCTATCTTCAATCTTCTTCCAGGGTGACCCAACTTAACCCCCTTCATTCCATACAGAATCACATCAAGTACTTAGCCAATTATTGAAGTCAATTATCTTGAGCTTGTATTTAAGCAATATTCTGGGTGAAGGTCTAGAGTCTACCCTGCAACAAACACATATATGATGACATCCAATATGTCTCTCGGGTCTATATCAGATGCACGAAAAGACTTTAGCGCGAACGCTCACATGAGTGAAAATGCCGGGAATCGAAACTGTGATTGTGGGGTCGTGTTACAGTGAGGAGTGGGATATTTGCCCTTTCCTCACTGTAGTGCAACCTCAGAGTTGGAATATATAGTTAGCGGGGAGTGTGGGGGGTGCAGCCCCCCACAATAGCAAGGTCGATTACTTGCGGTTTCACTCATTTGTGCGTTTGCAGTAAAGTCTTTTCGGTTTTATAATATAGACCCATGTCTATCCAAATGTCCTTAACAGCTGAGCACTGCAAGCTGTTCACTCCTGCATGAACAACCAGTAGATCCTATTCATAGTTGCCTGGTGTGAGGAACTGAAGAGCCATTGTGACATCTTGGATCCTGGTGCCAGAGAAACAAACAGCTGTTACCCTATACTTGTCCTCCCTCAGGAACTCGGTGTCTACGTTCCTGATAATGAAGTCACCCGCTATTACAACATTTCTCCTTGTGTTATCTGTGCTTGAGGTAGTGGAAGGGTTATAGTTCACAGGCAGATTACTCTTTGCTATTAATGCTACGTGACAGGGTGGTGACATTGTGGTAGAGTTTTTATGCCTGAGACCTGATCCTCCTAGATCCATAAGATTTTGGAACTGATTTTTCAGCATATGTTGGTTTGGTAAGTACACCTATATGTCTATGTGGTGGTGTCTGGTGCTCACAGATCATTGTTTCAAGTGAGAGTTTTTCCCCCTTGTTAAAAAGATACCTACACTTTCAAAGATCGTATTTTGAGTATCAAGTATTATGTCACTGTCTCTCTGTATTATGCAGTCTTTATACTGTCTAAGGTACCCGTTGCTATGAGGCTGGCTATAGAGGAGACACAAACTTTATTTATTGATTTATAGTTTTAATTTAGTTCAGTTCTGTTCTGCTGTAGGACAGTGCCTGTTTATTTTTGGTCACAATTTATCACAGGATCAAGTCAAGTAAAACTTTATTGTCATTCAGACCATACAGCACGTGCACAGCTGAATGAAATTACATTACTCAATGCTCATGTGCAAATAACTTATAGTTAAAAAATAACATAACAGCAATACCAACAGCAGCAGCAGTAGCAACAGCAGAGTCCAAGGGATCGAGATACAAATAACCATTCCTAACTGTTCTTTGCCAGACCCAGTGTTGACATCCAGTGACCGCATCCATCCAACCATCCACACCATCCATACAATAAAACATGATAAAATGCGAATAAAGCTTAGTAAGGAGTACTTTAGAAGACTTAAATTAATCCTGAAAACAGCATTGACACCTAGGAACAAGATCCAAGCTATAAATCAATTTGCTCTTCCTGTCCTAACTTATAGTTTTGGAATGATTGACTGGCTCCAAAAAGTGTTGGATAGATTACATATTAAAACAAGAAGGATGCTTCATGCTCACCAAATGATTTATAAAACTCAGTGTATACCAAGATTATATATTCCCCATTCCGAAGGAAGGATGGGCCTCCTTGAAATTGATTACATGTATAGATCTGCAATCGTGGGACACCACACATATCTTCTGACCTCACAAGATCCAAATGTGGTGAAAGTTTTGAAACATGAGGAGAATAAATCTAAGATGACATCTTTGCTTAATTTAGCAGAAGCATATCGATGTCAAGCAGGAATGGAAATCAAACCAGAAGTGGATAAAAACCAGGCAGCAACTGAATGTGCTAAAAAACAAAAGAAAGTATATAAGGTGAAGGACCAGATGAGAAGGCAAGAAATGTGGAAAAAAACATAAATATAATTGCAAGTATAGAAAACTTCTGGAAGAGCCTCATGTCGATCAAGAATGAATGCAGGAATGGTTAAGGAGAGATGAATTTACATCAAGAAATGAAAGGTTAATATTTGCAGCCCAAGACAGTGGGCTACATACACGTTGGTTTACTAAGTCTATTGAACATGTGGGAGAAACAGATATATGTAGGTTTTGTGGAACCGAATTGGAAACAGTCACACACCTTATTGCTGGTTGTGACTCTCTTATGGCAGAGGGACTGTATACTGAAAGGACTAATAATGTGGCGAGATTGTTACACTGGAAATTGTGCAAACATTATGGTAGTTAAAAGGCTGAAAAGCACTGGAAACATGAGCCACAAAGCATCATAAAAAATTATGAAGTTTACATCACATGGGATCACCCAATACCAACAGTCCAAAAGATAGATGCTAGAAAACCGGATATAGTGGTACAAGAAAAGAAGACAAAAGTAGCATTGATCATTGAAATCGCCACACCTAGTGACTACAGTGTCTTGCGTACAGAGAGACACAAAGTCATAAAATACCTCGATCTGCAGGCAGAAACGAGAGCCATGTGGAAGAAAGATACCCAGACAGTTCCAATAGTAGTAGGAGCAACTGGTCATATAAAAAATAATTTTGTAATAAATAATTAAGGATTAATTAATTACGAATTTATTAAGAATTTATAAAAAGCATTTACATATGTTACCAATTCATGTAACACTGTACGAATTGCAGAAGGAGTTATTACTGGGAACATTGCATGGGCTGCGAAGAGCACTTTTGGCTAACATCAAAGAATGAAACAATACTAATTTCGTGAACTTTAATCGTACTTTGATTTAGGAATGGGGTCCATTCTCATCATGGTATTAGAAACCCAAAAGACTTGGAGACATTAAAATGTCAATATCCATACCATTTCTAACTCCATCCCAAACACCAACAATAAGTTCCAGAGTCCCATCCGTTCAACTTGGACCACTCTAATGCTGTCCACCGGCACACCACTATCACATTGAGAAACATATAAACGTCCCCTCTCAAGTATTTGAATTATGTACGTCTTCTACCTCAGCATTCACTCAGTGACTTGAGTGACCACCTTTTTCTCATAACAGTTTTTTTTTCTTAAATTTAAACAATTTAAAAATGTTAAAATTGACTAAAACCAAAATAAACAATACAACCAATGTATAAAATTACTTGGTTAGAAATGTTAAAAGGAAATATTCAAACATTTCCCATGATAATTTGTATTGCAGGGTATATTGAGAACTAGATGCAGGCACTCAATGACACATAACAATATGTATGCACTGTCATGTATTTGGGTAGGACACAGGAAAAAGGGAAAATGTGCACATTACTGGGACAGACAAAATGTAGCTCTATACATGTCAGCAGGCCCTGCCTGAGCTGATAAGTGCTGCTGATGTAGAAGTCCTATACTGTTGTCACACCATGTGTCGGTAGTAAGTGCTGCTGATGTATAAGTCCAATACTGTTGTCACACCATGTGTCGGTAGTAAGTGCTGCTGATGTATAAGTCCTATACTGTTGTCACACCATGTGTCGGTAGTAAGTGCTGCTGATGTATAAGTCCAATACTGTTGTCACACCATGTGTCGGTAGTAAGTGCTGCTGATGTATAAGTCCTATAGTGTTGTCACACCATGTGTCGGTGGTAAGTGCTGCTGATGTATAAGTCCTGTACTGTTGTCACACCATGTGTCGGTAGTAAGTGCTGCTGATGTATAAGTCCAATACTGTTGTCACACCATGTGTCGGTAGTAAGTGCTGCTGATGTATAAGTCCTATAGTGTTGTCACACCATGTGTCGGTGGTAAGTGCTGCTGATGTATAAGTCCTGTACTGTTGTCACACCATGTGTCGGTAGTAAGTGCTGCTGGTGTATAAGTTCTATACTGTTGTCACACCATGTGTCGGTAGTAAGTGCTGCTGATGTATAAGTCCTATAGTGTTGTCACACCATGTGTCGGTAGTAAGTGCTGCTGATGTATAAGTCCAATACTGTTGTCACACCATGTGTCGGTAGTAAGTGCTGCTGATGTATAAGTCCTATAGTGTTGTCACACCATGTGTCGGTGGTAAGTGCTGCTGATGTATAAGTCCTGTACTGTTGTCACACCATGTGTCGGTAATAAGTGCTGCTGATGTATAAGTCCTATACTGTTGTCACACCATGTGTCCGTAGTAAGTGCTGCTGATGTATAAGTCCTATACTGTTGTCACACCATGTGTCGGCAGTAAGTGCTGCTGATGTATAAATCCTATACTATTGTCACACCATGTGTCGGTAGTAAGTGCTGCTGACTTATAGTCCTATACTGTTGTCACACCATGTGTCGATAGTAAGTGCTGCTGATGTATAAGTCCTATACTATTGTCACACCACGTGTCGGGATCCACTTTTTACAGTCCGGTCACAAATAATGCTCTTTTCTGTTGGTAGACCCCATCATATGATAATACAATGCGACAGACATTCATTCTGTGATGATCCTATCAGCATTTTTGACCCACTAAGTCAGAGAAAGGAAATTTTGAACTTCCAGGCTGTGGTGGCTTCCTTCCTAGCTCCATACAACACATGCTGTTTTGCTCGCAGACATGTAAATTATAGCAAGGTATGTGTTATTCTAGCAAATGGACTTCATACCATGTGGATTGCTTTGTTCACCAGGATGTGACAGCAAAAATGATGGAGCACAGCACTGACACTGTGGCTGAGCACATCACTGAAGTAACAGGCTTATAGCACCATAGTATTCCTGAAGGGGCAAAATCAGGGGTACATGCCTTAGCAGATTTGTGATACCTCCTCATAAGATAAGAACTAGATCCACTAATGTCCATAAGCAATGTGTTTAACCTATGAGATTGTGGGCCACTAGGATTGCCATACAGATCCCATTGTACCTGGGAACAGTATAGCAGCCAATGTTCCATGAATACACCACTAACAGCAACAAAGAAATACACTGAGCATGTGGACACAGTGCTCTATGTGCTTTTAGGCAGGTCGCTGCAAATGGCCTTTATAATATTCTCATCACCAGACATACAAACTAAAATCAGAAATATGTAGAAAACATTAGCAAAGAATATTTCTTGCAGATGACATCAAGCATTCCCAGACACTCCAGTAAGGGAAGGCTCTGCTCTCAACATCTCCTTCTTTGTATATTCCCACTGCAAACTGATACTACTTTAGAAAAGGGAACAACCCTTTTACACCCCCCCCCCTTTCAAAATGATATGTGCAATGTTGAACAGCACCAAAATCTCTGCTTCCAAACTGACACAGAACTCATAAAAATGCAGTTTTTCCTTCTTTAGTTCTCACAGTAGAGTAGTCACTGTACTAAAGACTTTAAGTGCTTTATTTTTGTTTATGTGCACTGGCTTTTACAGTACTAGGTAATTTCCTGACATCCCTGGCATTGTTTGGTAGGGCAAAGTTCTAAAGTGATTTGACTTCATTAGGATCAGATGATATATTTTTATGAGAAAAGATAAAACTATAAAGTCATTCACCTTCGACAAACACGTCTATATTAGCCATAACGCTACACATAATTTTATAGTCTCTCACATATGTGCTTGTGAGATTTTATGTTCTACTTTGTTCTTGTCATAAATGGCTATGCTATGGCTGAGGAATTTAGCACTGTGTATACACCGTATCACCTATTGCATGGCATGCAGGAAGAGGTTTGTTGCAGGACTTATACCAGATATGCGTGAGTTATTGGTACCTCCTAGACCAACAATTGTTGAAAATGTAGAGGCAGACATAATCTCAGCATGGAGCATAAACTGATGATAACCAGACTTAATGTGTAGTTTATTTATGTGTAGTGGAGAAGGAGTTTAACACTCCTTCTCCACTCAACTCAATGTCTGTTAGTAAGAAGCAAAGCAGTAACTAGGATGGGGTGAAGGGGTTGGGTACCCTGGACACAAGTTGTTGGGGGTGGAGGTGTAATCACCACTCTAGAAAGAGGTGCCAATCATTCCCTACAAGACAGTGGTGCAACTGCTTTGTTTTGCAGCTGACATTAAGTGCACTAACAGTTGTCATTCAATCATGGCTGCTTAAGTTCTTTGTTTGCAGTGTGCGAGCACAAGCTGTAGCAACAGTTTATGAGAGACCTGTTATGTATGAACATAATAGCTCTTTGCCAGAAGATTTACCCTGGAAGATTTTCTCATTTTAGGGGGATGCCAATTGCTGTACTGCCCCCAGTGGCCACTGACCTAGTTACAGCCTTAGTAAGGAGTGTCTCCCTTTATATGGGCTGATTAGCTGCTGCTTTCATTCCCACACACTTCCACACCTCATTTAGACTCTTGGACTTGGGTGGAGTTACACCCCTGGAAAAACCTAAGATTTTCATCATTGACGCTTTGTCAATTATGTTTTATTCATTTAACTTATTTAATTCATCCCCACATTTTGTTACAGTTGAAAGTGAATTCTCCTGTGTGGTTGCGAACCAGTTATAATGAATGGTGTATATGAAGTCTGATGTTATTTTTCTAATTTGCTACAACAGTAGATGTAGCCCATTTTAATCTCTCTCACTATATACATTTCATTTATTTGTATCAGATATCATACCTTGGTAATGGGGTAACTCAGTACAGAAGAGTCTTTTCCTATTAGTACATTAAATTTTGCTTTTCTTCAATCTGTTTATTGTTTAATTTCTCTAACAATATTTAAGTAATAATGTTTCCACAAAGTTACATCCTAAGTCATAACTGACAATGTTTACTGATGATGCTAAATTTAATAATGTTCTCATTTTGTGATTAAAGTAAATGTCATTTCTTCTGATCTACCACCTGGATTCATTTCATTCACAGTGTATGGAACAAACTCAGACTTGACACTTTGTTTACTGATGTCTGATGGTGTGTCACACTTTCCGTGAGATCTTCAATGTTTCTCATGTAAGCCTTAACCTGTCCTTTCTCCCTGCATATTTCACATATGCTTAGAATATGGCATTGTGTGGATAGCATTATATAAAGTACCTGTAGACACTACGTATTATATTCTTCCCAAATGAGTCTACATTGTTGCACGTTTACTGATTCTCATTATATAAAGTACCTGTAGACACTACGTATTATATTCTTCCCAAATGAGTCGACATTGTTGCTTGTTTACTGATTCTCTTCTCTCGCCCTTATTTAAAACAGTTTCTCGTTTTGTACATGCACTGATACTTTATGTCTCAACAGGCCGTGGTTTCCTCCACTCAATTTTCTTTGCTTATTTCAGACATCTCCAGTAATCTTGCATAGTATTATGACCTTTGCCAAGTTCTGCTAATACTTTTCTCTTAAATTTTCCTGACAAGCAGGGTGGTATTCATAAATGTTAGCTTTGCAGCACTAATAGCACTGTACTCTTGTGTTCAAGTAGTGTTACAGAACTAACTAGTGATTCAGAGACTTGCAAGAACTGCATGAAACAAAAGTTCTTTACCTACATGCCTCTGAACAGGGCACCTAGGGCAGATGGAGCAACTATGCTATTGTTCCTCATACCAACCAGTGCAATGCTGTTGCATGGGCACCCACACACACACACACACACACACACACACACACACACACACACACACACACACACACACACACACACACACACACACACCACATAGACTACATTGCTTTCCTGGTGCAGTGAGTCTTGCCCCATTGCTGCCATAAACTGCAGTTGGTAAATGCTGCAAAATAGTGCATTCAGTTCCACTGTTCTGCTCCAAAGCAGAGTGATACAAACTTGTACAGCATGTCTTTGAATAATTCTGCACTTGTATTTTGATCCTGGAGTAAGGCTATGGGACACAGCACATTGATAATTTACATTATTTCTACCCCCAGCCTGTTGTATTTGCATGTGTCACTATCTAGGTTACCACTATACTGCTATTTGCTTTAGATTCATAGTGATTTAGCACTGCAACAGTCTATATATCATGCACCCACAACGCAATGAAGAACAATCCTGCTAGAAACAGGATTGTGCAGACCATCACACTTCTGAATACCCCTCCCAAGGTATTGCATTATCTGCGTTCCTGTCTCTGCATCTAAGTCATTAACACTGTATTTTTGCCAAGCTTTTCAGTTTTGTATAAAGGCATCCCCGACTATTTGCTTTCCTGTACTGCATTTTGAAGGTTACAACGGCTAAAATGAACATTTTGGAACACTAAAAGTATTTTGTCAGCTTCAAGCTGGATGCATTACAAGCATCAGTTTTATTTCACATTTGTTTCACACATTCTACAAATTTTCTCCCCAGTCATGTACATCTTTTATACATTTTCCCCTGCAGTTAAATACATGTTAATCTCTTATATTTATTTACACTTCTTTTGACAGGGTTAATCCCACAAGGCCAATAGCCTCTGGTGGTATTCATACTGACTAGAGAAAATTTGGCCAGGGCACTAGGGAACTTCACCTAAACATAGGTAAGTAGGTAAACATAAGTAAGTACTAGGGTAGCCCCCCTTGTGGGCCATTTTAAGCCTTGCCAATTTCTCTCAAAGGTGAGAATCAAACCCACTACTTTGTGTCTGTAAGGTAAACACCTTAACCATTATAGCAAGCCACAAATCCTAGTGATTATGGTAATGATGAGTATCACCAGCAAATATGAGTACTAGTCCTGGTCCTAACACAGTGGCAGCTGGTAGGATATTGCACATCATGGACACTGGAAGAGAAGGAGCAAAGACAAACACTGGCTCACGAGATAGTGTATTGGTGGATTCAGAGGTTTTCTTCCAAGAAAATGTATTTGCAGAACTGAAAGATGAAGTGGTGGACTGTGTTATTACAATCCTTCAGTTGGGAGGGTTGAGGGATGATATATTAAATTATATCATACCTCTCAACTGTACAGATTTTTGCCTCATATTTTTAGTTCATTTCTCATATGATTATGGTTTTCTAGCAAATCATTGGCAAATCACTCAGGGTTTACATCAGAAAATATTTACAGACATTTGAGTTTCAGACTTCATACCCTTCAGGTAATCCATGCTAATGCAAAACCTGTTATTCTATCAACTTTCCAAGTTTGTAAGAGCAATATTTAAAAAGTGTCCCTATTATTGGGCCTTTGTCCCCCCATTTTTTATGGCTTTGTCCAGATTTTTTGCTCTAAGAAGTTGAGAGGTATGAATGATATGATAAATTAAGTGAAAATGGTAATGGCAGTGAATCATAGTGGGGGGATATAATGGATAAAATAAGAGAAGAGGAGGCAGTGGAAGTCATAGAAGAAGAAGAAGAAGAAGAAGATAAAAACAAGAAAACTTATGCTGAGACAGTGTCTAGTGCATTGGGAGAAAAGATAAGAAAACCGTAGAATGTAAATAACAGAAAATTGGTGGAAAGGTTGCAGAACAAATTTGAAGTTGCACTGAACAGGTATGAAGTATAGGACAATGTTGTTTTAATTCTGGGTGTTACAATTCAAGAGGTAAGGGCATTTATTCTTATAAAAAGAGAGAGTTTTTGTGACATTATATTTGAGACTTTGCAAACTATAGAAAACCGTATTAGTGAGTTTGAAAAAAACGAAAAATGAAAATCCATGGAATGAGTATGTTAAAAAAATGCATTTAGACAGAAGAAGAAAAAGATACATATACAATTTAAAATTGAAATAGGGACTTTAAAAAGACATTTGTAAAGAAGCGTTGGACATTGTGAAAGTTTATGATGACATGGGTTTATAGACTGGGAAGTAGTACAGTAATGTTATTTTAAAAATGGAAAGTATTAAGATTATACATATACCAAGTTTTCTAAATGTTGAAGGGAATTGAGGTTTGGTAAAGTATTTGGGGCAAATAAAAACAAATAATTTATGTGGAAAAGAGGGGCATTTTGTGAACAATTGTCAAAAAAGAAGGTATTGTATTTGTGGAAAGATGGGACATGGTGCAAAAAAGTCTGAGTTGGAATGTTACAAACATAAATAAAGAGGACATTTAGCAATGGATTGTACAGAAATAGAAAAAGATTAACATAAAATTGGAAAAAGTAAAGAGACAGGAAAAGAAAAGGGTAAGATAAAACAAAAAGAAAAAAGAAAAACAACTAAAGAGACACAAGTTAGTGAAGAAGAACCAGATAGAGTTGTAGAAGTAAATTCAGAGTTTAGTGATGAAGAGTATATAAATTGGACTATGGTTAAAAAGAAAACTTCTATAGGTAAAAGAGTTAAAGATAGAAAAAGAAAGTTTAAGAGTATACATGTAAAAGACAGAAAATGGGGAATAAACAGAAAGAAGAAAGAAAGTGAAGGGAAAAATAAAACATGATAAATTAAATAAAAATAAAAGAAGGAATAACTTAAGAGTATTATCAATACATGAGAATAGTTTTATAAATATAACAAGGAGAATGAGAATAATAGCATGGTGAAAAAACTGTGATGTAGACATTATTGCATTAGAAGACATAAGGTTTATAATAAAAGAAGTAAGATTACAGACAGAAACTTTACGGAATGGACATATAATATGGAATTTGGGAAATGAACGTTGCTCCCAAATTGCAGTTTTATGCAGGAGAATAGTTAAGATATTAGATACAATTTTAGTAAGAATGGATAGATTGACTGTCCTGGATATTAGATGGCAGGAAGAATATTTAGAATTATAACAGTTTATGCTTACATAATTGTTATGGAAAGAGAAAGTGTATTTAAACAGATATCAGATTATGTTATAACGAACATGAATATAACAATAACAGGAGATTTTAACTGTGACTCAAGAGGAAAAAAAGCAAAATGGAAAAGAGTAACAGATAATGAAGGAAGCAATGAAATGTGGAAAGTTAACTTTATGGAAAGAAAAAGGATGGACATATGAAATAAATATGTTTAAAACAGAGACTGATTATTTTATATTAATGGAGCTGTGGGCAGCGGCACAGACTCTACATGGTGTGCTACTGGGGGAAGGGTTGTACAGACCAACCACTGTGGGCATCTACTGTGGTGCACAGTATCTTCAAGTTAGGAGAACAAGGATCACAGACTGCATCTTGTGGCAGGAGTAGCAACTCAAAGGTGTAAAATATGGCTCTAGGTAATTCAGTCACATTGACTAATGTCTCCAAAATGGGCATGGGTAGTTACTGGTGATAAGTGGGTTGAGGACCCGGCCTACTCCAACCTACAACACGGAACCATGTTAATAGTGGGAGGGATGTGTGTGCCCCTATTGGTCAGTGTGTGTGTGTTCCTGTTATAAAGCCCAACAGCTCTGGGTCAATAAGCTACTGGCCAGCTTGTGTCTAGTTGCCCAGCCCGGGTTACCTGGGATAGGTCTGTTAAGTGAAAGCTGGAAGTAAAACCAATCTGCCAAACATGAACTAAGAATTCCTACACTTAATGTAGGTTCACTGACAGGGTGCAGCTTGGAAGTGGATGATACAGAGGAGGCTGAACATCCTCCGAATCCAAGAAACAAGATGGAAGGGCAGTGTAGTGCAGCCACTTGGCTATGGATACAGACTCTACTACTCAGGAGGAGGACAGGCTACAAATGGTGTGGGAATTGTGATGAGAGAGAGACTTCAGAAGGCAGTGAGGGATATCATAAGAATTAGTGACACACTCATGACAGTCAGACTCCAGTATAATGATAGGACAGTATTCATAATCTCAGCCTATGCCCTGGGGCTGCATTTAAGCACTAATACAATGGTAATGGTGACAAACTGGGGAAATCAGAAGAGGCTGACAATCAAGATAGAAGGGTAGATAGTGAAACAGGTAAATAGCTTGAAGTATCTGTGAGGGGTGGTTGACGAGAAGGGAAGTTTGAATGAAGAGGTCAAAGCTACAATCAGAGGGGCTGCAGCCAACTGGCATAGAGTCTCAGGTGTAGTATATGACAGAAGAATGCCAAAGAAGCTGAAAATTAAAGTGTACAAGACAGTGGTGCAACCAGTACTACTGTTACAGAAACCTGGGCAATAAAGGCAGAGCAGATGAGAAAGCTAGATGTGATGGAAATGAAGTGCCTGAGAAAGGCAGTAGGATGCACACTGTGAGACAAATGAAGAAATAAGGACAGAGGATCAGAAGCCAAAGTAGTCCCAATTGCAGCAAAGATCAAAGAGAACAGATTACAGTGGTTTGGACACATGTGCAGTAAAGCAAAAAACAATCTGGTGAAGAAGATTTGGAACAGACAGGAAGAAGATAACAGGAAATGAGAATCTCCAGCAAAGAGGTGGATGAATTGTGTGAAAGAAGATCTGCGACAGTCAGGCATGCATGTCAAAAAAGGCAGATGTGTTGCATTGAATCGAGACAGATGGTGACAGTTAACACGATATCCCAACACCATGTAGAAAATGGGAAACAAGGGGGACTGATGATGATGATGATTTTATAATATCAGAAGGGATAAAAATAATAAAGGAAGAAGTAGTAAGGACAAGATGTTCAGATCATCTAGCAATACAGATAAAAATTGAAGAAAATAAAGAATACATTAAGATAGGACAAGGAATAAAAAAATAATAAATGAAAAGGAATGGAATATAGAAGGTAATGGAGAGGACATAACCACACAATTATGAAAAGAACATTTAATAGTGATACCATTCTATAAAAATTGGACTGAATGGTAGATAGTATTTAAGAAAACATATAAAGAAAATTATTTAAGTTGAGAGATAAAAGAAAGAAAGAGAAAGAGGAATACGTGGATGTATATGATATGTTTTTTTGAAAATTTAGAATATAATACAATAGAAGTCTATGAAAAGAGTAATATATGAAAAAATAAAGAAAGAATTAAAAGTTTAGTATTTAAAATGATATCTGTTAGCAAGGAAAACAAAAGAGGTATCGGCATATTTAGGACAAATAGTAAAAGAGAAAAATAGTGTAATAAAACAAATGAAGAATAAAAAATGGTGAAATTAAGAAAATTCAAACACAAATTCTGGAAATAGCAGTGGAATAGGAAGAAAAGTTGTATAAAAAGAAGAAAAGTAGAGAAGTCCAAAAAGATTGGCAAGTTAAATAAATTCACAGTTAATGAATAAAGAATTAGAAAAAGGGATAACTATTAATACCTTAGATACAATAATTAAGCAAGTTAATATAGATTCTTTAGCAGGTTCAAATGGAATCAGTTATGAAATGTATAAAAAATAAAAGGATTGGCAAAAACTTTATTTTGTATACACGTTGAATGAATGGATGGAAGAAGTTTTTAATTATAAAGAGATTTGTAGTGGAATTTTAAAATTTGCATGGGAAAAGGTAAGAAGAAGAAATAAAAAAACTTGAGGCTGACAGTATTAAACAATACTGATCATAAGATATTTATGAAGATTATACAGAAGAGGATGGAAAATAAAATACAAAACATATTAGAAGAAAGTGCATTTGGTATTAAAACTGGTCAAAACTCTTAATGATTATAAGGGAAGTGGTAAATGATATTATGAAAGAATGATGGAAAGTAAAATTAATGGTAGGGGATGTTAATAAAGCTTTTGATACAACAGACCATGAAGTGTTATGGAAATCTATGGGTAGTTCCATTATTAGTAAAAAAAAATAAAAAAAATATGTATGACTGCTTATAAAAACAACAAACTGAGAACACCAATTTATGAGTGGTTAAGTAAACATATAGAAATGAATAATGGAATTAGACAAGGATGTCCAATGAGTACTATTTTGTTTGTTTTAATTATGAATGTAATAGTAAAATTAGAGGTAAAATGAAAAGGGCAAATTACATAATGGAAAAGTGTATATAAATTCCAATAAGAATGGCTTATGCAGATAATATAGTTGGTGTAATAAAGATTTATTTTGGATGGGAAAAGTAATTAAAAGTCTAACAGAACTGTTAAAAGGAATACGGATGGACCTTACTAAAGAAAAAAGTCAAGAATTAGGGAGTAGTAACACTATAGCAGGCAAACAATTTAATTTAACTGAAATAATGGTATTAGGGATAGAGTTTCATACTCACAAAATAAAGAAAACACAATGGAATAATTTAATAACAAGTATAAAAGGACTGCACATTGTGGAAAACATAAAAGTTGTCAGATAAAAAGAAAGCAAACATGGTTAATTCTGTGTTAAGTAAAATGGCATATTTATTAAGTATTTTCCTGATTCCAAAAATGTATGAAAAGGACATACTGGTAATTATTTTCTCCTCTATATGAGTTCTAGATTGAATCCAGTTAAAAGAGAAGTATTATACATGAATAAAGAAGGTGGTGATTTAGGGTTAATAAACCCAATAGTATTGGGGACTTCTTCAAATTTATATAAAGAATTAATATGGATAAAGGATAAAGAGAAATTAGTGGAAAAGATATTATTTGTAAATACAAGGACATGTGGGAAGAAGCTAGATCTAATAAAAGAAGAAAAAAGAACATTATAACGATGAAATGCATTTTTTAGAAAAGTTGAGCATATGGAAAATAAAGATTGATGAAGTAAAAGAAAGAAATAAAATATGATATGAAAAAGTAAAGGATAAATAATTTTGTATTAAACCAAAAAATAAATAAATAAAAGCGATTAAAGAAAGAAATAAAGGGTGTAAACATTGGGTAGAATGTCAGAATTTCTTATTGAGGTTAAGTATAAATAAACCCTGTTAAAATTAATATGCCATATAAAATGAGAAGTGAAATAAATTGTTTATATTTTGGGGAAGAAGAAACAGCAGAAAGCATATTTTTGACAGGTAAAAGAGTAAGAAAATTGAGGAAAACATTTGTGTGAAGACATTTTTTTTTGGAAATATAAAAGAAAAAGACATAAACATGGATATGATACCATGGAAGGCACAGTGGTGCAGCAGTAGTGTTGTCACCTCACAGCAAAAGGTTTTCTGGTTTGATTCCTGGCTGGGGTACCTTTTCTGTGGAGTTTGCATGTCCTCCCTGCATTTGTGTGGGTTTCCTCTGGGTGCTCCGGTTTCTTCCCACCTTACAAGACATGCATCTGGAGCATTTCTCTCTAGGCCTCTTCTGAAAATTGGCTTTGTTCCAAGTCAGACTTTCCCAGTTAACAAATGTTAAATAAATAAAAATAAAAAAATATGGATATTATAAGGATATTAAAAAAGAGAACAAATTAGAAATAGAAGAATATTTTATGTTATGTGGGTTACTTGGAATGAAAGGCAATGGAATTTTGTTTAATCAGAAATGTGTTTCCCAGCAATTATAAAAATAATAAAATGGTGGTTGTGATAGAAAGAGTAGGGGTCCAGTAAAGAAAACATTGCTGGTTCTGTTCCATTGTGAATGTCATTGATGAGCGTATGTAAATATGCAAATATATAATATTGGTGTAAATAAGCTGTAAATAGTATACAAATGAAGGACCCCCTACTCTTTGTCAGGTGGTCACTAGGTAGAACCAGAAGGTTATTACCAGTGATCACAGAATCTAAGATGGAGGCTGTGAGTGAAGATAAGCTGAAGACGGTGGAAAAATAAACTGTAATTCAGAAAGGAAAAAGATGTTTTGGAGGTGAATATTATGGCATCAGAGGATATGAATGACTCTGTTTTACAAAAAAAAAATAATAATGGAAGAAGCAGAACCAGAAGAATGAAAAACCATGCAGTGGAGTTTGGCAATGGGCAAAATATTTGGCAGCGACGAGGTGACAAAAAGATTGAAGGATGCTGTAAATGCTGGTACAGATACAGACAGGCCATGTCTGGCCAGTGGAGTAACTGAATTTAAAAGCATGCTCTCTGTTAGGCTTCAAGAAGATGGGACAGAGAGAAATAAACCGAAAGACTGACAGCAGTGTTTCCAGATTAAAGACTTATGCAGCAGCAGCAGCAGTATTAGGTTCCAGTGAAAGACTGTAGAAAGAAAAGGATGTGCAGGTTCATAGGTTCATAGGTTCATACTAGGCTATCTGCCCTAGGGCATTTATAAGCCTAGCCAGAGTGTGTATGGCTTTCGCCACCCATATTAAATTAATTTTGCTATGCCCTTTTTCAAGGTTAGTATACTGTGCCTCTGTCTAACAGTGACACAGAAGTGATACCCGGGGTAAACCTATGATCTCCCATCCACTCATCAAGATTCCTCTTATACTTAGACTCTGCCTAACCTGGACTGGGATTTTATTCCAGAGTGAAGGGAGCCTCTGGGTTATGAATCTGTCCCTCCAGCATGTCCTATTTATTTCAGTGCTGAGGTTCAAGTCCCTTGAGCGCGTAGTTCGATGGGATTTGGATTTTCTGAGGTGCAGCATGTCCATTAATTCCGGGTTGGACATGGCTTTATATGTCAGGCACAGATCGCCTCTGAGCAGGCGGTATGCCACTGAGTAGAGCTGGAGTTTCTTTAACTGGGCAGCGTACGACATCTGTTTGAGCCCCTTGATCCTCTTGGTGAGGTACTTTTGGGGTCTTTCCAGTTGCTGCAGGTGTCTGGTAAGGTACATCCCAAAAGGGGCATTGTACTCAATTATGGGCCTGATAAGGGATGAGTAAAGAGGCACGATGACCTCCCCTGATCTAGATGTGAATCCCTTCATGATTAGGTGGGCTATATAAAATGTTTTTCTAACCACTTTGGCCACGTGGTTGTCAAATGAGAGATTGCTATCAACTTGGGTCCCCAGGTCCCTAATTACTTCTTCTGTACTTAATGGATTACCACCTATGTGGTAATTTGTGGGCACTTTGTTTTTGCCAAAGGGGATGACTATACAATTTTTGGCGTTTAGCTTGAGGCCATGACTCTGGCACCAGTTGTCTGTTCCTATGAGGCCCTTTTGGAGGATGCTTGTGTCGGCTGGAGAGTCTATTATGGCGCCCAGTTTGCAGTCATCTGTGAACTTGGTCAGCCACAGTCCTTCCATGTTGGCCTGTACCTCCGAGAAATATATACCGAACAAGAGAGGTCCCAGGACTGAGCCTTGTGGGACGCCACTTGTAACTGGTTTGGAGTCTGACATGGCTCCAGCTATTCTAACCATGTGGGTTCTGTCCTTGAGCCAGTTTGCAACCCATCTAATGACATAGGGGTTTATATTTAAGCTGGTGAGCTTATCTATAATGCCCGAGTGGGGTATTGTATCAAAGGCTTTTGCGAGGTCCAGGTAGGCTGTGTGGACCACCTTCCCTTGTCAATGGCCTTGGTGACTGTTTCAAAGAAATCGACCAGGTTCAAGAGGCAGGATCTGCCCTTAACAAAGCCGAACTGGGTAGGATCCAGTGTCTGCAGGTCCCCAATATCTTTATTTATAAGGTCCATGATGATCCTTTCCATAGCTTTGCAGACCAAGCTAGTGAGACTTATGGGGTGATAGTTTCCAGGATCCGTTGAGGCACCACCTTTGTGGAGAGGGACCACTGTTGCTGTACACCACTCTTTGGGTACATATCCTGTAGTAAGGCTGAGATTGAACAGTAGTTTTAGGTTTGGGTTTAGCTCTTCTTGGAGTTCATGTAGGGCGCAGCCCAGGACACCGTCTGGTCCCATTGATGCTGTGTTTTTTGCTTTGGAGAGGGCAGCTCTTACCTGAGCATCTGAGATGTCAGGGGGGCAGCACTCTGCTGGGATAGATATTAGCCCTTTTGGTGGGGGGGGGAGAAGTTTGCGCTGAACCTGTCAGCTAGGATGTTGGCAATGTCTGTGGGTTCGGTGTATTTTTTGTCATTTTGGACTAATTCTGAGCATATCTGGGAATTCCCACCCAGGTTCCTAACATAACTAAAGAAAGCCTTGTGATTATCCTTAGTGTCCTGTGCAATTTTTCTCGAAGCTGGCCTTAGACGATTTTATGAGTGCCCGTAGTTTTTTGCTAATACTGATCAGAGATGCCTTCCCTTTTTGGGATTTTGCTATATCATGTAGTAGCTTCCTCCTTCTATTGTATAGTTTGTTTATGGCTGGGGTCCACCAGACAGGACATCTGCCTTTGGAGGATTGGGTCTTGGTTTTATTTGGGATTGCATGATCCATGCATTCCTGAAGGTGTTCATAGAATGTGTTTATAAAGGATTTTGTGGTCTGGGCTGTATTATCCACAGGCCCGGGGGCTTTGAAGGATTCCACCTTGGTTTTGAGGAGTGTGAAATTTGCTTTAGAGAAGTTTTTCACTGTGGTTTTCTGGGCATGGGGTGGGGTCAGGATGTGAATATCCAGTGAGATTAGTTTATGGTCTGATCTTACCAGTGAGGGATACACTTCTGGCCTGGAGCATAGAGTCCCCATGTTGGTGATGATCAGGTCCAGTATGTTTTCCCCTCTTGTGGGAGTGGTAACAAGTTGTTCCATAGCATTTGAGTTTATAAATTCTAGGAACCTTTGGGCTAGGGTGTTGGAACTAGAGTAATGCTCCCAGTCTATGGTTGGGTAGTTGAAGTCACCCAATATAATGGTGTTTGGAGAGACCTTCATATTTTCCAGTGTTCTCAGGAAGGCCGAGTGGGGTTCCTGGGTTTGGGAGGGTGGCCTGTAGCAGGCTATAAACTGGAAGGCAGTTTTATCCACTGTTAGTTGCACATGGATAGTCTCTGATGCTTCGTGCTGTGCCACCAACCTGGAGGTGTGGGTATCTTTGACGAATATTGATACTCCCCCTCCTTTTGTGGTTCGGTCCAAGTTTTGGGGCCGAAAAGCATGGTATGAGGTATAACCTGGTAGTGCTGGGGTGCTCTCGAGAGCTTTGAACCAGGTTTCTGTTACTGCACAGATATCGATGTTCTCCATGCTAAGGAGAGTTTCGAGTGCGTGCATCTTGAGGTTTAGACTTCTGGCATTGAGTAGCATTACTCTTAGTTTCTTATCCCTTGTGATACCTATGGAGGTGGGTTTGTCTTTTGAGCCTTGCCTAAAAAAGGCACTATGGGGGTAGCAAGAGCCTTTGCCAATATCCAAAATGGTGAAGATGAGACAGACTAGAACTGCTGACAACTGGAGCAAAAGACCTCTTGTGCAGGTGAAAACAAAGTATGAACAGCAAATAAACAGGTACTGTGTTTTAGACAATATTATTATGCCCTTAGGATTCAGTTTGTCTGACATTAGGGCATTTACAAATTTAGGAACTGAACATTTCTATGAAATAACTTTTGAGACATTTGCATTAGCAGAAACATTTGTTAATCAATGTAATAGGAAAACTAACATATCTCATTTGAAGGACTATATTTTACAAAAACTAAATACATAGTTAGAAAACTGTTGTAATTTACAACTAAGCTATAAGATAATGAATTAAAATATTTTCACTAAGATTATGTCAGGATGTGTATGGTATTAGAAGAGTTGTAGATGACAAAAAAGTATAGACTGGGGGATTTGAAGTTTATGTAACTTTAAAAAATAGGAAAGAACAAGTTACAGCAGGTGTCTAATGTGTGTCTATTTTCAGCCATTGAACAGAAAAATCTCCAAACAGCATTACATTGAAAATTCTGTTCAGTGAAACTCCTCCTGTTGTGGGCTGTGCCCCCCACATCCCCCACTAATTATATATACCAACTCTGAGATTACACTGCAGTAGGGAAAGGGCAAGTTTCTTGATCCCTACCATTATGTAATCTTACTCCCACAGCTTGCTGGACATGCCATTTGATGTGTTTTCAGTTTGATGGCTGAAAATAGACCCGTCTAATGTTATAGTAATAAATGGGGGGGAAAAGGGAGTGTTAAGTACTGGGGCCAGCAAAAAGCATGTTTTTTTTTTCTTTCCCTCTGGGGATGAATCATATTTAATCTAGGATTGTACAAAAAGAAAGTGTGGGGAGTTTGAGCATTCTAGAAAGGTATTTATTTATTTATTTAACATTTGTTAACCGGGAAAGTCCAACATGCAACAAGCCAATTTTCAGAGGAAGGCCTGGGGAGAAACACTCCAGATGCATGTCTTTGTAACATAGGAGGAAACCAGAGCACCCAGAGGAAACCCACACGAATGCAAGGAGGACATGCAGACTCCACACAGAAGGCACCACAGCCGAGAATCGAACTGGAGAACCTCTTGCTGTGAGGGGACAATGCTACTGTTGCTCCACTGGGCTGTAGAAAGAAAACTGTAAATCATATTATAAGAAATATAGCAGTGGGGAGCATTTGGTTTTATTGTCTACAAATTAACGAAAATGGACAAAGTGAGGAAAATGAGGGGGGGGAGAACACGTTTTTGTGCAAGAAAGGGTGGAAATGAATGATGAAAGGATAGGGATAAAGGTGAGAAAGTGCAAGATAAAAATAAAAGATACACTAGATGAAGTCCACAAACTACTACATGAAAAAAGAAACACATATAGAGATGGAAAACATGTTTGGAGTATTAAAAACACAGGAATAAGAAAAAGATGGAGATATGAGTTCTGCATTAGAAGGTTCTATTGGGGAAGGATAGGAAGGAGAAAAAGGAGGCCTTTTGCGGCCTCTATCACCGCTTCTTCAGACAATGTAACACAAAAAACACACATTATTTAAAATGCCTTCAGCCAATAAACAAGTAAAACCAATCAATGACATCATCTCACATTTCTCTTAAAGACAATATAATTAAAACACATATATAAATAAATAACACATATACAAAAAAAAATAAAAAAAAAATATATATATATATATATATATATATATATATATATATATATAATTTTTAAATATACTTTAATCCCTTCACTTGAAAACCCTGTTCTTTAATACAGGCTTAATACATAATTTGTCATTTAATCCACTACCTTTATTTCCTCTCATTCTAATTATCCATTTAAGTTCACTGGTCTCAACTTTATTCTCAATATCACACCCACAGTGGTCTTTGGGTACTACTTCTATCACCATAAATTTAAAAATATGTTGCTCACCATAAGTGACAACATGTTTAGCTAGAGCATTCGTACATATAGAATTATTTATATAGTATATATGTTCTCTGATCCTGTCACACAATCTTCTATCCATATTACCTATAATGAAGCTAGAACAAATTTGGCATACAGCCAATTAAACTAAGTGACAAGTATCACAAGTTGCTCTGGCATTAAAATGGAGATATTTACCAGTGTCAGTGTGCAAGAAGCTACTGCTACTATCTATATACTTGCACCAATTACATTTATGACAGGGAAACATAGCCTTATTTAAACTATTATCACTGGTACTACATGTTTTTGGATAACATAACATTCATTTTAAAATTTTCTTGTTCTTACATACAAAGCTGGGCTTATTCCCCACTGTATTAATAACCTCAGTATCCATATTAAGTATATGCTAATTATTCTTAATCACTTTCTCAATCATATGTATATTACTGAAACATGTTAAAGGCATACATAGGTGGGCATCTTATTTATTATCTCTCATATTTGAAATATTCTCTGAGTAATAAGGTTTCCCTTGTCCATATCTCAAAGTAGGTACTTTTCCTAATATTGTTTTAACCTCATTACTGTTATATCCCCTGTTAATAAATTTCATATACAAATCATCCATCTCTCTTCGGAAATCTAAATCATTAACATTTAACTGTGATGGACGTAGCCCCTGGCCTTTAACAATGTTCCTATAGATGTGTGTGTGGGGGGTGCATGCTTCTCCTATGAAGATAGTTGTTCCTATAGCATTTTTTTCTATATGTTTTGGTAGACAAATCACCATCTGGTGTGGCAAAGATAGTTACATCTAAGAAATCTATTTCTGCCCTAGATGAAGTTATGGTAAACTTTAAAAAAAGAAGTTGTAGAATTCAAGTACTGATGGAATGCAAAAAGAGAATTCTTATCACCTTCCCATAACAGAAACAGGTCATCTACAAACCTGCTGTAAAAAAACACATGTGGAGACACCCCAACTAAATACTTGCCCTCCCAGTGTGCCATTATAATATTTACATAACTATTGGCACTAGACGTGCCCATAGCTACACCTTTCAGGTGTAAATACATTTGATCTTCAAAGAAAAATGCATTATTTTCTAGAATTAGTTCCATAAACATGCATAATAATTCTAGAAAGGTACCAGTAAACCGACCATGTATATGTATAAATATATATATCATGATAGCTCAATGTTAGATATGCTGAGTGATGCCGATACATATATACTGGTTTCTAGAATTCAGGTGGATTTATTGGTGGACAGAGTACATAATAGTGTATATGATTGCTTTTTAGAGAGCAATATCAGTATGGAACTTTTTAAGTATTTCTTCTTTTTTCGGCTGCTCCCGTTAGGGGTCGCCACAGCAGATCAACTGTTTTCATTTCTTCCTAAGTATTTAATCTGTGAAAATCCTGTTATCCCTGTTATACATAGTTTACCTAAAATACATAAAGATCCACGTAATCCACCCTTTAGACCTATTGTGTCTGGTGGAGGGTGGTGTATGGAGAATATGTCAATTTTTGTTGAAAAACATCTTAGAATGGTCTTAGTAGAAAACAAGCACATATTAAATTATACCAAGAATTTTTTAAGTAATTTATATACTTTTGTGTCAGGTAAACAACATGGACCATATATACTTGTAACCTTGGATGTACAGTCCTTGTTTACTCGCATACCGAATGACATCGGCATTGATATGCTGAAAGAATATCTATGCAGACATGATCGGTTTAGTGGTACCTTTCTAGAATTATTATGCATGTTTATGGAACTAATTCTAGAAAATAATGCATTTTTCTTTAAAGATCAAATTTATTTACAACTGAAAGGTGTAGCTATGGGCACGTCTAGTGCCAATAGTTATGTAAATATTATAATGGCACACTGGGAGGGCAAGTATTTAGCTGGGGTGCCTCCACATGTTGTTGTTTACTGCAGGTTTGTGGATGTCCTGTTTCTATTATGGGAAGGCAATGAGTATTCTCTTTTGGCATTCCATCAGTACTTGGATTCTACAACTTCCTTTTTAAAGTTCACCATGACTTCCTCTATGGCAGAAATATATTTCTTAGATGTAACTATCTTTGCCACACCAGATGGTGATTTGTCTACCAAAACATATAGGAAAACGTGCTGTATGAACAACTATCTTCATAGGAGAAGCATGCACCCCCCCACAAACATCTGTAGGAACATTGTTAAAGGCCAGGGGCTACGTGCATCATGGTTAAATGTTAATGATTTGGATTTCTGAAGAGAGATGGATGATTTATATACAAAATTTATTAACAGGGGATAAAATAGTAATGAGTTTAAAATTATACTAGGAAAAGTATCTTCTTTGAGACATGGACAAGGGAAAACTCATTACTCCGAGAATATTTCAAAACATGTGAGATAATAAATATGATGCCCACCTATGTATGCCTTTAACATATTCCAGTAATATACATATGATTGAGAAAGTGATTAAGAATAATTGGCATATACTTAATATGGATACTGAGGTTATTAATACAGTGGGGAATAAGCCCAGCTTTGTATATAAGAGCAAGAAAATTTTAAAACGAATGTTATGTCATCCAAAAATATGCAGTACCAGTGAGAATAGTTTATAAGGGTACATTTTCCTGTCATAAATGTAATTGGTGCTAGTATATAGATAGTAGCAGTAGCTTCTTGCACCCTGACACTGGTAAATATCTCCATTTTAATGCCAGAGCAACTTGTGATACCTGTCACTTAGTTTATTTGGCTGAATGCCAAATTTGTTCTAGCTTCTATATAGGTAAGATGGATAGAAGATTGCGTGACAGGATCAGAGAACATATATACCATATAAATAATTCTATATGTTTGAATGCTCTAGCTAAACAGGTCACTTATAGTAAGCAACATATTTTTAAATTTATGGTGATAGAAGTAGTACCTGAACACTAGCATGGGGGTGATATTAAGAATAAAGTTCAGATCAGTGAACTTAAATGGATAATTAGAATGAGAGGAAATAAATATTTATTAAATAAAAAATTATAAATGACAAATTATGTATTAAGCCTGTATTAGAGAACAGGGTTTTCAAGTGAAGGGATTAAAGTATATTTGAAAAATATGTGTGTGTGTATGTGTATGTGTATATATATATATATATATATATATATATATATATATATATATATATATATATATATATACATACAAATGTTTATTTTTATATGTGTGTTATTTATATAGGTTTTTAATTATATTGTTTTTAAGAGAAATGTGAGATGATGTCATTGATTGGTTTTACTTGTTTATTGGCTGAAGGCATTTTAAATAATTTGTGTTTTTTTGTGTCACATTTTCTGAAGAAGCGGTGATAGATGCCGAGAAAGCACTCACAATAAATACTTGAACTTCTTATTTTATGTTTGACTTTGGCTCTGGGTTGACTCACCATTACTTCTTTTGTTTAATCATTATGTTGATCACAACAGGTGCTGTGATCTACACTGCTGCATTTGGTGAGACATTGTTTCCCTGGTTGGATTATCTGTTTTCTTTTATTATTCAGAAAAGAATGTTGTATGTCATGACATAAGAATTGCAGGAAGGGGTATATGGGGTTAAAAGTAAAACAGCAAATGAAATGCAAAAAAATGGTCAATGATAAGGGTAAGGACTAAAAATAACACTGTTACAGATACTTTGTACGGGATACTTTATTTGTACCATTGGGGATTAAAGCACAAGATATTTATTTGTTTATTCATTTAGGGTGCAAATGATGTAATGTGCCTGAAAATGAAGCCTTGATGGTAAAGTTTATTTAGTTGAGTGACTTTTAGAACAATGATTTTCTAAGGGACAATTACATTATTTCTGGACAGAAAATTGCTTTAACCAAAATGAGTTTGCTACAATTCAGGACTGACAAAATGGAGAAAACTAATTTTAAAAAATGTAATTTAAAAAACTATGTGAACAGGTGTATGGTTTTATAAAAGTGAAAGAAAAAAAGGCATTTGTGGAATGGTAGTTGGGAGGGGGAGGTGACTCTAAATATTATAAATATTAGTATAAGTCACTTACCTTGTGTTGTGTTTGTTAATGGTTGTAGAGGTACTTAAAGGTACATTGGTCAGCCCAAAATAGGTTTCTTTTGAGGGGATGCTTTTCATTTTATTCAATCATGTGATAAACTATGACATAATTTGTGTTGTGAAAAGGGACACATGACTCAGAACTGTAAACTTGTGTGCATAAGTTGTAATGTGTGAAAGTCATTTTTAGATGGATTGTGAAGAAAATCCTGGGACAAATGATGGTATTTAAAAATATGTCTATGTGGAAATTAATGATGACAAGGATAGAGAAAAACAAATTTGTGTTGAAAATAAAGTAATGAGGAAGATATGATTGTACTAGGTGAGGATTTACAGTTATGAGTACAGGAAGTTCAAGTCTGATGTATTAAATGAAGAAAAATGTATTTCTGATAATGATCTAAGCCCCAACAGGAATTCATGGATTACATTTTCAATAGGATAGAGACTGTAAATTCAAAAGAGAAGATTCAAGAACAAACCAAATTTTGTTAAAAGAGTGCGTGCTAACTTTAAAGTTCTGCTTCTGAATGCCAATAGTGTTATTAATGAAGTAAGGACATATACAATTTTAGACTGTTGCAGTAAATTGGATGCAGATATTATTATGTTATGTGATACACAATTTATTACAATAGAAGCTAGAAATCAAGCAGAAAAATATGGGAGAAATGTTATTTGGAATTTAGGGTCTGAAAAGTATGAAGGATTTCTTTTTTATATAGTTGGGAGAGGGCAGTCACAGTGTTAGATATTAGATGGGAGAAAGATATATATATATATATATATATATATATATATATATATATATATATATAGAATAATAGGCGTATATACCTATACTGGTTTGAAAAGAAGTTGTCTTTTATTCGAGGAACTAAAAGAAATATGTTGCTGTCATTATAGAAATTATTATAATTGGGGATTTGCTAATTTAAGAAACTACAAAAAATAGGATAAGATGTTAAAATTATAAAAAAAGTTTCACATTGTGGAACATTAAAAATGTGAGACAAAGTGGCCTTACAAGACAGGACAAATAAAAACTGACATTTGCTATTTTTTGATGTCAGAAAATGTAAAAAAAAAAAAAAAAAAAAATGAGGGTGGCATTATATTTTGTGTTCTTTTTCAGATCATTTAGCTACTTGGTTGGGAATAATTAAAAATAATATAATAACAGTAAGTAAAAGGAAAAAAGATTCAGAGAATATTTTGGAGAAAAGAGAAGTAAAACAAGAAAACAAATTATTTGTGGAAATATATTACTATGGCAGAATTTTACAACAGATGAACAGAATGGTGGCTGATTTAAAAAATATACAAAGATCCAACAATAGAATTACATGTTTCTAAAAGGCTAAATGAAGAAATCTTATAACAAATTAAGAGAATGCTTATTACTTATGTTGGAAGAAAATGACAGAGAATTTTTTAAAATAACAGAATTTGTATAAGGAAAATCAAAGAAAAATAAGATAATTATTTAAGCAAAGATATTTTGAAGGGAAAAAAAGTGTCACTATATTTGGAAAATTTACTAAGAAAGGAGTAGGTTTTATGAATAGGATGAAGACTAAAAAGGGATACCTATTAATTGGGCCGTCAAAACATTGCCAGATATGTAATGGATTTTTTGTCAAAGATGTATGAGAAGCAAATAAATTTGAAAATGTTAAATAGGAAGTTAATATTTTTTCTGTAAGGTCATTTGAGTTATTAAAAAAACTATAGCAATGGTAGAGGTGGATGATGTGTTAAACAGTAAATGAAAATTTAGTTTCAGATATAGATGGGTAGGGTTATGATATGTACAAAGAGATGGAAGAGTGGTGAAAGTTTTTTTTTCTTAACGTACTAAATGAATGATTAGAACAACTATCTCTAAGGAAATATGTGAAGGTGTAATTAAGTTTCTTTGGGAAAGGAAGATAAGGAAGATATTAATAATTGGAGACCAATCACTTTAATTGATGTTGATTATAAAATGTTTATGCAGATTTTAAATGTAGGTTCGAAAAAAATATTAAATGAAGTTATGTTACCAGGAACACATGGAGATGATGACAAAAAGTGAGAGATTTATTATTTGTCATTAAAGACGTTGTAGATGATATTACATACATAAGTGAGAGGTAAAAATGGTGGTTGGAAATATTAGTGAAGCTTTTGAAAACAGTATAATGTATATGTATTTCGAACATACTGGAGAGTTATGGGATAAAACAAAAGTGTTTCAGAATTATTAAGATGGTATATGAAGTAGCAGAGGTGCAAATAATGGTAAATTAATGGTTATGTGAGAGTGTGAAGGTAGACAATGGTGTCAGACAGGCATGTCCATTAAGCAGTACTCCTATTTTCTTTGCTTATGAATGCTGTTGCAGGATAACTTAGTAGAATGATATCTAGATTTCAATACAGAATGATAGGAACAGTTAAAAAACAAAACAACTTTAATGATATCTGCAGATGATATTATTATTATTAAGAACATAAGATGGATGAGAGAATGATTGGGGAGTTTAAAATATGTATTTAAGGATGTTGGTTTAAAGTTAAACAGAAAAAAGAGTAAAGGATAAGGTGGGAACCTGGAAATTGATGGCATAAAATTCAGTGAGAAAAAAATCTGTATTAGGAATATGGTTTGGTAATGCAGAGATTATGAAAGAGCAATGATGTCAGACAAAAACAGTTTAAAGGAAATAGCTGGACAATGGAAATAATTTAAAATGTCATTTAATTAATTCTGTGATTATGGGAAAAATAAGTTACTTGCAATGAATGCATATGATACCAAACAAATTTGAAAAAAAAATGTATTACAGATTGTATTCAATATTTTTGGGGGTTCAAGATTAAATCATATTATGAGAACACTGATTTATATGCCAGCAGAAAAAGGTGGTATGGATTTAATGCATCCTATTGTATTTGGAGCTTCACTAAATTTATATTGTCTTAAGAGCAAAATGTATAAAGCCAGATCATATAAAGGGTAGGTGAGATTAAAGATCAAGATTTGTGGAGAAAGGATATGGGTAAGAGAAAAATATTAGAAAAGAAAAATATTGAAATAAGAAATTATAAAAAATAAAATGATTAATTGGAAAATTAAGTGGGATGAAAGAACTGAATAGAAGAGACTGGAATGAAAAAATTGTGCAACAGTTTTATTATGTTTATCCTTGGAAAGATCTGGATAAGGATATCATTAAGGCTACTAAGAAGAGAAAAATGGGATGTAAAATAGTGTATAGGTGTCAGGATTTCTTATGGTAATTATTTACCAGTAGGTTTCCACTGAAAGGAAGTATGTTGTATAAAGTGCAATCTGACAGACAGTCATATTTTATTACATTGTGAAATGGTCAAAAAAATTCTGAAAAAAGTTTGTGAGGAAGGCATTTTGGAAGGCACAAGTGTTGAAAGTATTAACATGGACATGATTCTGTATGATGATTATTATAAAGGAAAAAAAATATTGTTTTGTTGAAAATGTTAATAGAAAATTGTTTGCTATTATATGGAGTATCTGGTTAGCCAGAACAAATGAAATTTTGTTTAATAAGAGATATAGTAGATATTTTAAGAAAAATCAAATTATGGATTTTAAAAGTATGGGATACTTAATATGTGCAAAGGTTATTGTACATATTCAGTTAATTTTTAGTTATGTAATGACATAAGTTGTTTAAATGAAATTGTGAGTAATAAATTACCCATACTCTTTTTGATAAGTTCCATGGGATCTTTAACATCCACCTGAGCTACCACCAACTCAAGCAAATGGGGCCTCAGTTTAACATCTTACCTGAAGGATGGATGTGAATAATTTAAATTGCCATTGAAATTAAAAGCGATGTGAATCCACTTCAAGATCAAATTGTGTTATGCCATTTTGACACTTCACTCTTCAGTTACTCTTTAAGCACTTTTCATATATTTATAACACACTACTCTCTTTGTAATAGTTGAATCTGTATTCATTTAGTCATGCAGTTGTAGAAAGTTGTAGAAGTAGCAGCTTTCCCAAACTGGCAGATAAAAAAAAATCAGGAATCTGTCTAGTTCTCTGCTTTGGCTCTGTTTTCAATACCACTTTCCTTATGAACTTCATCCTCAGCACCAGTTCTTTATGATGTCATAATTAAATGTTCATTTCATTCTGGCAGATGAGATGCACTATCACTAAATGGACACTGTCAGCACAAAGAGACATCCTGAGTGAGACAGACACCACTACTCAACATTTTGATTGTGTCTTTACTATAAATACCTGAAGGCTAGCATATATTCGATTTTAAAGAATATACATTACTCAACCAGTGTAGTGCAGGCAATCACAACAACTAGCATCATATTTGTCTCTTGGCTTCACTGCTTCATCTGCCCACAGAACTGTGTAAGGGTGAAAAACACAGAAATATTCCATTCTCAAGCTTTTTACCCAATTACCCAGCCAAATTACTGAACTTATTAGGGTTATAAATAAATCATTATGTTATGCATGTTAATTTCCTGCACACATCAGCTTGTACAAGCAGACTGCTTCAATACATTTCAGCAGGACAACCAATACCTAGGTCTAAAGCAATTGTTGGTATAAATGGTATCTGTGAATGAGGCTAACAATCTTAGAAGAGGGAGGACCTTCATTCTCCTGAAGTGTTTTCACTGGTTATGACAGTTCTGGATTGCTTTGTGACTAAATACATTAACGGATAATTATCACTACATTCAAGTCCCACTCATAACAGAATCTTGGCTCCCTGTATACCAGCTTGCACTTTTAGTACTGACAGTAATGTATGGAATTAGTTACACCTACATAGCGTACAGCCTGTAGCGACATTATCATACTGTGACCGGGTTCAGTGACCTTCTATTGTCTAGCACAGATTGGGCATAGGATTGCAAAGTCTTACACTAAGCAGTGTCATCTGTATTGTATGGCTAGATCCAAACAGTGTGTACATTTCATTGCTGCCCAGTAGATGGAATGAGTCACTTTCTTCAGAAATGCTCCCTTGTACCTTGTTGTTGTATCCGTTCAGAATAATACAGTAAGAGTCTAGACCTCTGATACTTTATCACAGAACAGGACAGATTATAATTCATTGTAATTTAACAGAATTAAGTGTCCGGTTACATTTCACCTTAAAATTGAAAAACCTACTGCTGGCAGGAGTGCAGAAAAAATAACCTGTTGGCAGCACAGAAGTATAGTAGATGTAAAAGAAAGTTGGAAACTTTTAGTTCAAGATGTTGCCCAGAGTTCACTTAGAATAACTAATATGATCCCGTAACTGTTAGTTTATAATTGAATTTAAACAGCTAGCAGTCACTGTGTAGGACTTACAGTTATATAATCACAAGATTAGGCAAACGTCCTACAGTTTGAAGGCTTACCTTTTGCAGATAGAGCAGTCACTCTCAACTTGGCCTTGCAGTTGGCAAGACATAATACAATATATTAAAATTATTTATAATTTGTTAACCAGGTAAGTTAGCTGGTCCAAAAACCTTTTTCAACCTCACCCAAGGCCATACGGACATGAGTAAAAGGGTAAATACACGCACACACACACAAATATGTGTATGTATATATATATATATATATATATATATATATATATATATATATATATATATATATATATATATATATATACACACACACACACACACACACACACACACAGACATATATATATATATATATATATATATATATATATATATATATACACACACACACACACACGCGCTCACATATATTTTGATCTATTTTTAAATGTGGAAGGAAAAGTTCACATATGCTTACACCACCAGCACTAAACTGTTTGACAGTTAAAAAAAGTAGAAACATTTTCAACTAAAAGAAAAAGCAAATAAGAAAAAGCTTTTCTGCAGAGGAGAAGCCTCCTGCACCCTCTGATGTGGGGGGTATGTTCCTCCACACTCCCTGATACTTACATTTACCAAGTAAGAGATTGCACAACTGTAAGGAAAGGGAAAAATCTCTATACACCACTGCACATCGATCATGAACTACATCAGATCCCCAGCACTAATTCTCGAACAAATGGTTAGTCAACCAAAACAGTCAGGTGATTCATAATTTGACCAAATAAACCTTCAACAAATTGAAGGGAAACCATAACTATATCTATCTATATATATATTTATATCTATATCTGTCTATCTATATACATTATATATATATATATATATATATATATATATATATATATATATATATGTATACAGTGGCTATAAAAAGTGTAAACACCCCTGTTGAAATGCCAGATTTTTGTGATATAAAAAAATGAGACCACAATAAATAATTTCAAAACTTTTCCCACCTTTAATGTGACCTATAACCTGTACAATTCAATTGAAAAACAAATCTGTTAGGGGATAAAATATAAAAAATGTACAATAAGCTGGTTGCATAATTGTGCACACCCTTAAACTAATACTTTGTTGAAGCACCTTTTGATTTAACTATAGCATTCTGTCTTCTTGGGTAAGAGTCTATCAGCATGTCACATCTTGACTTGGCAATATTTGCTCACTCTTCCTTGCAAAAGCACACCAAATCTGTCAGATTGCTGGGGCATCTCTTGTGCACAGCCCTCTTCTGGTCACCCCACAGATTTTCTATTGCATTTAGGACTGGGCTCTGTCTTTCAAAAGGCATGGGACAAATTTAGAGAGTGCTTGTAAAAAGGAAGATAAATGATAAGGAAAGATTATTAGCATTATAAAATGGAAAAAGAGAAGAAGAGCTATAGTCAGCAGAATAAGAGTAGCAAGACAGTAATGAGTGGATGGCAATGATGAGTATCATAAAAAGAGACAGAAACAGCAAGCAGCAAATGGAGACATTACAGACAGGACGTCTGGCAGGTCAAACTGAAGCAGATGAAGAAAGAAATTAGATAGTATACTTGGAAACAGGAAATATGACTTCAGACTTGACAGGAGTAAAAGTATGGTGATAGTAAATAAGATCCTGCTGATCTGAAACCCATGGCAAGTAAGTATTTTGACAGTGGTTACAAGCGACTATGATGAAATCAGTCTCCCGTCCTAAACTATGCAATAATGGAGAGCAGTTAATAATAAATAATAAAAGAGCATGAAAAATACTAAATCCATATTCACAGTAAACTACAGAGTTCAGATCACAGGAAATATTAAAAATAACACTGATGTACAGGCTCATACAAATCAAGAAAAATAATCACTAAACTAAGCTTCACTGTTTTCTTGACTGAATCTAGGAGAATTACTATTCCCCAACAACTTACTTGATAGAGCAATGAAATACGTGAGCAGTCTCTCTAGTCAGGCTCCCAAACAAAATACTCCATCCTCAGAGATTACTCCCTGTAAAATATAATATCCAGGATGACTTGCAGAATGACCTCATCTGGTCACCTGACTCTAGGTTCTCACAGTAGCCCACTTTGAAGCTGAGACAGGAGCTTAGCATAGACGGCTACAATACACATCTTAAATGTTTATGGTACTGCCTGGGGCCTCCCCTCTTTTAACTGAGCTAATGAACAAAGGCTTCTTTCAGACCTACTGTCTCCAGTCCTATTCAGCACTGTAGGGTACCATTTTAATGGTTTAACAGCTCATATGCATTCCCTTATTTTTCTTAAAAGTAAGCTAGCTGTTTAACCTTTGCTGTCCCAGTGTCCTCTATTAAAACACATACATTTACTTCAGCTACAATAATAATGTGCGTTTCTTTTCATTCCAGCAGGGTGCACTGTTGATCCATTTTAACACAAGCAAACCTCACAAATACAGTTTCACCACAAGCATCTGTAGAAATCAGTTTGATATATAAATGACCTATAATTATTTACAAAATTCCATCTAGCTGTGTTAGCACAAGTCATACATCCATTGCCCTACTTCTGGCATGGCTGGCAGTACCTCCTATCGTCACAGTTGCTATGCAATAAGAGTCCAAGAAGACAAAAACATGCAAAAGCTGCAAGCAGTAATACAGTCTGAGAAAATTGATATTGATTGTTTAGCATGGGAGGGGCATGAAAATGTCAAAGTATAGATGGAACACAAGTAACAAAATCTTAAAAGAAGATATCAAATGTAAGGCAAGTGAGGAAGAGGAATACCACCTAGGCTTAGTGCTGCAACAATATAAGTTAAAGAACAGGAAAGGCTACATGAATAGACACACTAACTGGCCATCATAAACAGCAAAGAAGGTGAGTGGAGATCCTCAAAAACAGGACACTGAAGTTAGATAAGATGAGAATGGTGTCTAATTTTGAAAGTTGAAGACTAGAGGATACCTCATACCCAAGTTGGGAGGAAGAAGACAGTGACTTAGTTTGTACTTCTTTAAGGAGACTTAGCTATACCACTTACTATGAATCAAGCAAGCAGTCCCATAGTCACAGTCAGTCTGCAGTAAAACCTTTTGCCAAAAGCATCTCATGACTAATACATCTTACTTATTCATCTTGGCAATGAATAGTCTTCACTGATATATAGTTAAGAAATAGTGTTTGAATTAATTTTGGCTGCACACCAGATGCTGCGTTTTAGCTGTTGTGCATTTTTTTATACTTTGGAGAGATGCTTCTACAGACCCACACATTTGCTAATGTTGCTGTTATATCAAATCCATAGACAACAGCAGGCCAAATCAAAGTAAAAGTTTGCTAAATCAAGATACTAGGGAAGAGTGAAAAACACTTTCAGAATCTTCTTTTAAGTAAGGGATGCAGCCCTTACTGCAATCCAGGTGACCAGGATTCAATTAGCAGTCCTGGCAGTGGAGGAACAAGAATTAAGAAGTATGTCCCACTTGCCTCTCCTCAGGGTGGGAGGGGTTCACATTCACTTGGAGGCACACTAGGTGGTGTGATTTCCATTTATGGTACCAGGGAAACTACTACTTGTACTGTGGGTGGAGGAGCAAGAATCCTTGTAAAGAACAGACTTGCAGAAGTGAGGTCACTTTTCATGCAAATGGCCTATTGCATGCCCCTTCCCTATGCTTAGCCAAGTGTGCACAGTGGGGGGGGGGGGGGGTTTAGAATGCTCCTGATGGCTATCCAAATGTTTGTCCCTCCAGAGAGGGGAGCTGATGGTTAAAAGACAGTGTGTGATTAAAAAATGATAAAAATACTTCTTTTCAGGCACCAAATTTTAATACTTAAGTGTTGAAGTCAATGTGCATGTTGCAGTCATATTCAAGTTATAAACTAAAAACTTCAGTTAAGTCTGGCTAGGCTGTGAGTATACCTGTAAAAATACACACTCTTCTTCCAGTACGGTTGCCACCCATCCCGTTGTCAGCGGGACACTCACGGGTTGAGGCCTCTCATCCCGCTTCCCGCAGTCACCAAGCGTGGGACTTTAAAAGTCCCGTTTTCCCCCCTTTAGCGATCGTGAAACACTAATAATTTAATTGCCGTGGAAAAGCCAAAAATACTTCCGTTTTTTCCACAGCAATGCGGCTACGTCACCACCCAGACCTGCAGTTAAAGGGATTCCCTGCTAGGACCGGGTGGTAATGCAGCACAGTAATTGGCTGCAGGGGTTGGAGGGGGCGGGAACTTGCTCAGAAGAGCCCCATAAAGGTCGCAGCTGTACAGCACTAAGCTCTATAGCAGCTGCGATTGAGATCTGATTATTCTATCTCCAGCCAGCCCAGCCAGCCAGGATTGAAGCCAGCTAGGAAAGAAGCCAGCAAGGGAGTCTGCCTGCCAGCCCAACCAGCCCAGCCAGCCAGGAAAGAAGCCAGCAAGGGAGCCTGCCTGCCAGCCCAGCCAGCCAGGAAAGAAGCCAGCAAGGGAGTCTGCCTGCCAGCCAGCCAGCCAGCCCAGCCCAGCCAGCCAGCCCAGCCAGCCAGGAAAGAAGCCAGCAAGGGAGCCTACCTGCCAGCCAGCCAGGAAAGAAGCCAGCAAGGGAGCCAGCCAGCCCAAACACTGCTTGAAAAAACATCTAGCCATTCTATCAGGAAGGAAGCAAGTTAGCCCAGCAATAACTGTGATAGTGGTAAGTAAATTGCATTTTGTGGCTTTAGTTATTTAAAATGGGAATAGTGTGCTTTATTTAAGTTTTTAATGTTTAGAGGTAGATGGGGATGTAGTATGCAGTATTTAAATCTGTGCAGTTGTTATTTTGAGACGTTTGAGTACTAGTTTAAAATGGGAATATATTGTGGTTTAATTTTTTTTAATGTTTAGAGGTAGATGGTGGGTGCAGTACGCAGTATTTAAATCTGTGCAGTGGTTATTTTGATATTTTTGAGTAGTAGTTTTTAAAGATATAAAACCTGAATGTATATAATTGTTATTATTCTTGGGGGTATGATTTGGAAGCATTACTTTTAAAAGGCTGAACTATGTATAGAAGTTGTTTGTTTCTGTTGGGGGGCAGTGAAATATAAATTTAGTGTGACTCATTTCTATTGTCATAGCTTTTTCTGGGTATTGTCTGTTTGCAGATAGGAAATGTTCAAGCATAGTTTGCACTTTTTTGTATGGAAATGTGTGCAATTTAATGCTGTTTTTAGAAAGTTACGATATACTGTTTAGGTAATTTTTCCTGTTAGTTCCTGCAAGTCCATGTGTATGTGGTACAAGTCTACCTTTTGAGGGGGAATGTTAACACTTAGTGTAATTCATTTATTATTCTAGTAGGTACATGTTGCCAATTTGCCGAAGCTGTTTCAAGATTGTTTTCATTTATACTTGTAATGTGTGCATTTAATTTATTATGCATTTTTAATAAGGTTAAAATGTACTGCTTTGTTGTAATGTGAATATGGGTGTGTTGCTTTTACTTGGGCCTGTTTATTGCATTGCTGTGCTGGATTAATTGCTGTTTTGAGGTAAAAGGAGCCCATGGAGTCTGCTGTACATTGTAGTTTGTTACTTCTCTTGCAAGAAGTATTTTTAAAAGTTAAAATGTTTATGGACTTTTTTCCCATTTATTTTTTTTTTTGTGGATGGATGCTCAGAAGTTAATGCAATGTATTTGAGATTGTGCTAAACCATGTCGTTGTTACAGGGTAGTTTGCTTTTATAAGTAGCAAAGTTTATATTTTGTGTTTTAGTGATGTCTTCAACATACTTGTGTACTGTTTTCATTATAGTCCGATAACGACCAGTGCTGCTGTTGGGCATGTTCATTAATAGATCATTGCGCTGTGTAAATTAGTGCCGTACATTTCTTTTAACTGCTGTGGTCAAAAGCTAAAGCAGGTCTATGGTATCCACTGTGCATTCTCATTAATTTTAGTGGTTTTTGGTTCAGTGAATGTGGTTAACTTTGTTTGTCTTGAGGGGTGGGGTGAGGTGGGCATGTTCAGTGGTAAAAATAATGTATTTAATTTTCTACAAGCTGTATTAATGTTAGTTTTCAATGGCCAAAATGCCCCCTATATTACCTCATTTACTATTTGACCTTTTTCAAACTGTTTGTAAACTCTTTTTTGCTCCATTCCTCGGTTATTTTGCATGCCAATGTTTTTCAAGCCAGTTCTTTTGTGTGCCAATGTTTTTTCAAGCCATTTCTTTCACATGCCAATGTTTTTCGAGCCAGCTCTTTCATGTGCCAATGTTTTTCAAGCCAGTTTTTGAGCATGCCAATGTTTTTCAAGCCAGTTTTTTCGCATGCCAATGTTTTTTGAGCCAGTTCTTTCATGTGCCAATGTTTTTCAAGCCAGTTCTTTTGTTTGCCAATGTTTTTCGAGCCAGTTCTTTCACATGCCAATGTTTTTCGAGCCAGTTCTTTCATGTGCCAATGTTTTTCAAGCCAGTTCTTTTGTTTGCCAATCTTTTTCAAGCCAGTTCTTTCACGTGCCAATGTTTTTCAAACCAGTTCTTTCGCATGCCAATGTTTTTCGAGCCAGTTCTTTTGTGTGCCAATATTTTTCGAGCCAGTTTTTTTTGTGCCAATTAAGCCAGTTCATTTGTACTGTGCAGCAGTATGTTACTGAACCCTACTAACACAGTGTTGGTAAATATGTTGCATATAAAATCATCCAAAGCAAACTTTGAGAGAAAAATAGCTAAAGACTCAAAAGACAATCATAAGGCCTTCTTTAGCTATGTTAGAAACCTGGGAGGAAACTCCCAGATATGCTTAGAACTAGTTCAAAATGATGTGAAGATTACTGATCCTACAGACATTGCCAACATACTGGCTGACAGGTTCAGTGCAAACTCCCTCCCCAAAAGGAGAGATATCTATACCAAATGATTGCAGCCCCCCAAACATCTCTAACGCCCAAGTGAGAACTGCCCTCTCCAAAGCAAAAAACACAGCATCCATGGGACCTGATGGTGTCCCCGGCTGTGTGCTCCATGAACTCAATGAGGAATTTAACCCACAGCTAGGACAGCTGTTTAATCATAGTCTCACCTCTGGATACGTACCCAGGGAGTGGCGCACTGCAACAGTGGTCCCACTTCATAAAGGCGGTGCCTCCACCGACCCTGGAAATTACCGGCCCATTAGCTTGACAAGCCTTATCTGCAAAGCCATGGAGAGGATCATAATGGATCTCATAAATAAAGACATAGGGAATTTGCAGACTTTGGATCCAACCCAGTTTGGCTTTGTCAAAGGCAGATCATGCCTTTTAAACTTGGTTGACTTTTTCGAAACAGTCACCAAAGCCATTGATGAGGGAAAGGCAGTCCATACAGCCTACCTCGATCTGGCGAAAGCTTTCGATACAATATCCCACTCGGGTATCATTGAAAAACTCATCAGCTTAAATGTTAACCCATACATCACAAGATGGGCTGCAAACTGGCTGAGTGACAGAACCCACAGGGTCAGAGTTGCTGGCGCCATGTCAGACTCTAAGCCTGTCACAAGTGGTGTCCCACAGGGCTCAGTCCTAGGCCCACTCTTGTTAGGCATCTACTTTTCCAAAGTACAAGCAAACACAGGAGGGTTATGGCTGATAAAGTTTGCAGATGACTGCAAACTGGGCGCCGTAGTCGAAAACACATCTGACACAGATATCCTTCAGAAGGGTCTCACAGAAACGGATAACTGGTGCCAGAGCCATGGCCTAAAGTTAAATGCCAAAAAATGCATAGTCATACCCTTCGGGAAAAACAAGGTTACCCCTAGCTACCATATAGGTGGCAATCCACTGAGCATAGAAGAAGTTATTAGGGACCTGGGGACCCAGGTTGACAGTAGCCTGTCATTCGACACCCATGTAGCTAAAGTAGTTAGGAAGACCTTCTACATTGCCCACCTTATCATGAAGGGATTCACATCTAGATCAAGGGAGGTCATAGTTTCCCTATACTCATCACTCATCAGACCAATGATTGAGTACAATGCCCCATTCGGAATGTATCTGACCCGACACTTGCAGCAGCTGGAGAGACCACAAAAGTTCCTCACCAAAAGGATAAAGGGTCTCAAAAATCTGTCCTATGCTGCCCGACTGAAAGAACTTCAGCTCTATTCAGTCGCTTACCGCTTGCTCAGAGGTGACCTGTGCCTGACATACAAGGCCATGTCAAACCCAGATTTGATGAATATGCTTCACCTCAATAAATCTAGATCCGTCAGAGCCACAAGGGCGGGAGACTTAAACCTCGACACGGCTATTAATAGGACATGCTGGAGGGATAGATTCATCACCCAAAGACTCCCTATGCTGTGGAACAAAATCCCGGTATATGTGAGGCAGAGCACCTCGCTGGCCTTGTTCAAGAGAAATCTTGACCAATGGATGGGAGATCGCAGATATACCCCAGGGATTACCTCAGTGTCACTGCTCGACAGAGGCACAGCAAAATAATGGGTATAGTTCCCCATACTAAAGGGGTGGCGTAAGCCACAAAACTATGGGCTAGGCTTGTAAATGCCCTCGGGCAGATAGCCTAGTATAAACCTATGAACCTATATCAGGTAAGTACAGATTCAAGCATGAAGAGAGCAGCAGTTTCATCACAGTCAACCAGCAGCAAGAGAATGTGCAAGTGGCAGGACGTTTGGAAAACAGAATTTGACTGGATCGAGAGATGCACTGATGTCAAAGCATTCTGCAGGTACTGCAAGAGAGAATTTCTAGTGACCCACGGTGGAAGAAATGATGTTGCACAACATGAGGCAACTGAACAACATAAGACTGCCATTCTTCAAGCTAAATCCACTCACCTGATGACAAAGTGGGCAAGGAACGCAAACCTTGAGGGACCAGAACTTAGGATCATTGCAGCAGAAGCCTCTGAGGTTTTCCATGCTGTTAAGCACAATATTTCGTATAACAGCTTGGACTATGCAGTAAAGTTGGCCAGCCAGTTGTACAGTGACTCAGACACTGCAAAGAAACTATCTTGTGGCAGAACCAAGGCTGAAGCCATAGTCGAAAATGTTTTGGGACCACACTCATTGGAATGCCTCCTGCATGACCTTCAAAAACCAGGTACTTCATTTGCAATTTCATCAGATGCTTCCAACAAGGGGAACATAAAATTATTTTCCTTGTTGTGAGGTATTTTTCTAAAGAAGAAGGGGTGGTGAATGGCCTTTTGGACTTCTATGAAGACCCTGATGAATCGGCACAGGCTATTTCACAGCAAATTTCCAACATTATGGAAAGGCACTCCTTGCCCTGGAACCATATTTCAGCTTATGGGGCTGATAATGCCAATGTGAACTATGGGAAGAAATCTGGTGTGTATACCAGATTAAAAGAAAAGTGCCCATCACTCCAGAAGGCTAACTGTGTTGCCCATATCATTCACAATGCAGCCAAAAAAGCTGCAGCACAACTACCATACGATGTGGAAGCATTTGTAATGAGACTTTTCAGCCACTTCTCAGGTTCGGCCACAAGGACCAGAGACTTGAAAGACTTCTTTGAGTTTTGTGGCATGGAATTTGAGAGTCTGTTAAGACATGTGCCAACAAGGTGGCTGTCACTACTCCCAGCCATTGAAAGAGTAGTGAAAAATCTCCCAGTGCTCCAGTCCTATTTCCTCTCTCAGGGAGAAGAGGAGACCCCTTGGCAGATATGGCAGTACTTTTCAGCTAATGAGCATGGTGAGAATGAATTGCCTATGCTGCACCAGTACTATTTGCACTTTCTCTGTGCTGTTCTTGTTGATTTTAATGAACATATAAGTACATTAGAAAAATCAGCACTTACTGCCATGGAAACTTTTGGTGTAATGGTCTCTCTGAAGCAAAAACTGCAGGCAAGAGCTGAAGGTGCCTTCTTTGGAGGGAAACTTAGGGCACTTATGAGCGCATTAGACAGCACTTCTGCTAACAAACTGAAAAGAGACTTCATTGTGTTCTTGGAGACAGCAGTGAAATACCTGGAGCAGTGGTTTGATTATACAGAAAGCAACTACTTGTTTACACTATATGAATTATCTCTAAATGAGCCCTTTGCCTTCAGTGACTTGCTTAACGTGACCACTGCCCTGAGTCTGCAGGATGTAGATGAAGATTATCTTTTTCGGGACTACTTGGCAATTAGGCCCTCTCTCGAACAGTTATGTAACACAAGCTTGACCCCAGGAGAGAAGTGGCTGGAGCTTTTCAAAGAAGGGCCTGAACTGACTACACTCTATCCGGTAATTGCTAGGGTTTTATCTATACCACCCTCAAATGCATTTGCAGAAAGAGTTTTTTCATTGGTGAAATGTAAATGGACAGATGTGCGAAACCGATGTAGTGTGGACTTGTTAAAAGCTGAACTAATGATGAGTGTAAATTACCGGATGAAATGTTATGACTTTTACTCAAATATTGTTTCAAATCGGGCCCTTCTTCAAGCCATAAAATCAAATTCAAAATACACCTTTAAAAAAAGTGATTTATTGTACTAGTGTGCAGTATAAAGTACTAGGGTGCAGTTTGTAATTTTGTGTTTCTTTGTTTAGCATTAATTTGCTAGGGTGCATATGTAGTACTAGGGTATGTAGTTTTGTGTTTTTTCTTTGCTTTACCTTTAATTGACAATAAGTCTTAATTTTATACTTGGCTTGTATGTGGTATGTAGATTTTTTAAGTTTTCTTTCTGAATAGCAATGGTTGGTTTATGAATTTTACTTTTTAAATAAAGTGTCTGTTTAATGATTAGTGTGTTTTTTATTCCTTTAAAGTTTATTTATTGTTACAACTGATTAGTGTGTGCTTGCAGTAATAGTTCACTTCATTTAAATGGTTTGTGTTTTCAGTATGCTGTAATGTCATAATGTTGCATCCATAGCTAATACTGCATCTCCTTTAACAACTCTGGTAATGCCGTGGTGGGGGTGTGGCCAGTGTCATGTTGGCCACACCTCTACCCTGTTGACCACACCCCCATGTCCCACTTTGCCCTTGTTAAAAGGTGGCAACCCTATCTTCCAGGTAGTCTGTCAGTCTCACCTTCTCTCTCTCCAACCTCAGTTAAAGCAACCAGGTATTTTGGGTAGAAGTACCTGTGAATCTCTTGGCATGACAAATTGAATTAGCAAGTATGAGTTACAAAAGAAAGACAAGGAAAGGACAGTGAAGTCAGTCTGATCATGCTGAAGAGGCATAGGATTAGAATGTGAGATTTATAGAGAACAGTTACAGAGTCTGACTTGAACGTTTCAGCAGTATTCCAGTCAGTGCAGAACAAATGTAGTTAAGCTGTTGACTCTAAATGGTAGTATTTGAAGAAATTCTATGCAGCTGGAGCACTATTTGTGGTAAAGAAGCTGATAAATCAAGCTGATACAATAAAAGGATTATGTAATTAGTACTTCACTGCTAGTTCAGAAACATATAACAGAGTGCTAAAGGTTTAAATATTGGTGGCATTTTGCATAGATAATCTGATGTGTTTGAAGTCTTACGTTGCCTGCAACTTGAATCATCATGGTGACAGCTGTGAAGCCAGACAAGTAAGGATATGCATATTTAGCCTGGCTTGTCAGGAGCTAATCCATCAAAGTTCACTCCTATAACGTCATATTTCCAGGAGTTTTGCAGAAAAAAGGGCTATGCCTCTTGCAGCTATACCCCTTACTACTTAAAATATACTCCAGGGTCTCACAACTTTGGCAAAAGGGAGCAAAAGGTTTCTTTAAGTTGAATTTTAACCAAACAAATTGCTCACAGGATATACATTGATCTTAAAACATCTAAATGACTAGATCTAAAAGGAATGCCATCCATTTTAGACAACTAAAGATGTAGTAGCATTTTTATTTTATTTATTTATCTATTTGACATTTATTAACCAGGTTAGTCCAACTGAGCCAGAGGCCCATTTTCAGTGGCGACCCTAGGAGAAAAGCTCCAAAATACAGACAATTTAAGGTACATAAGATTTACATTCAAATAAAAAGGAAATTTACAAAACATAAACTATAGTTAAAAACATAACTTTAATACAAAATGAAAATGCTGCAGTGAAGAATAATACTCATCTTTTTTTTTAATGAAAGGATGAGCAGCAAAGGACCTAGCATAGAGATAGCAAGTGATTACATGGATTAAGTAAATAGAGAGAACTATTTAGACCTGGGGAAGTAATAGCTATATACCTGAGGTGAAAGTACTAGGGAAAGGGAGCACTTTGTAGTAAGACTGAGTAAAGGAAGGAGACTAAAGAGGTAGTATAGTAAATAGTCTGTGAGGTTGGAGTGAGACAATAAGGTTAGGTAGGATTCATTAGTATAGTAGGTTAAGTGGGGTCATTACAGGGGGGAAGACTTGGTATTTAGTAAGTGAAGTTTAAGTTCTATTTTGAAGTGTTTGGTATGAGGAATAGATATAATGTAGGCAGGGAGTTTGTTCCAGGCGTATGCTATCGTGAATTTGTAAAGTGGCTTACAAATGCTTTTGTGAGGTTGGTAAACATCAAGTAGTATCTTGCTAGTGGTGTAGAGAGTACAATTAGGGGTGTAAGAGGAGACCAGGGTGGACAGAGAAGAGCAGAAGGAAGGTTATTGTAGCGCAGATTGTGCGATTTGAAGGTTTACCTTTACAACACCGAATCACAGTGGTGCGGTTGCTCATATGAATGAATCGTAACCACGAAAATCAAAACAGCGA
>NC_056744.1:29294047-29481547 GCF_019279795.1 Protopterus annectens | reverse complement strand
CAGAAGACACTGAAACAACCCAGGAAATTACTGGTCTGTTCCTCTAATGGTGACATCAGGGAAGGCTATGGAGAAAATTCTGAGGGTTTAAATAGTTACTTTTTTATAAAAGAGTAACCTCCAGAAAGGATACCATCACAGGTTCATTACCAGCAAGAGCTGTCAGTCTAGCCTGAGCCAGTTTTACAAATAGGCTACTGGATAACCTGATAGCAGAGAACAAATCCAATCTATTTGAATTTACTACAGCTTTTGAGTCAGCCCACGTAAGTCACTGCTGAAAAACCGAAGTGGTTAGAGGTTGGATCAAGTTTAAGATTCTATATTGTTTATTGGTTGAACAGCAGGACAAAGATAGTTATGTTAAGAGGAATATATTTAGCAATAAGGGAAATGACTAATGTATTCTTCATGGGACTTTCTTAGTCTCAATACTGATCACTGTCTGTGTTTTAGACATAGCTGATGAAACACAAAAATAGAATCAACCTCTTTATAGATGACATAAAGGCAGACACAATCATGGAGGTTAAGGGAGGACTAAAACTCTAAAAATAAACGAAGACAAATGAACTACATGGGCAGAAATATAACTAATAAGATTCAGCGATAATAAATATAATGTACTTCACACTGGCAATTAACAAACATAATGTGAAGTATCAGGTGAGGATAGTTGTAAAGTAAGGAAGCAATCTGGTAGTAATTACTACACGTAGAAAGAACAAGGAGCAGGTAGAGAGCAGTAGCGTAGCTGGGGTGGGGTGAGAGGGGCAACTGCCAAAGGCACAAAGTGTTGGGGGTGGGCGAGATCAGTCCATCCTGTTCACTCTTCAATGCAATACTGGCTTTTAAAAGCTAGTTTTGCATCTGCAGTCAAACCTGCGCATTGTACCACTCTGTGTGTGGTCTACACTGTAGCAGTTTGCTGCAGTTTAAAAGTAAAAAAAATCTTTTTGTAACCTAAAACCTGAGCACTGTAGCACTCCGTGCAGGCTAGGTATAAACTCAGGCTGAACAGAGAATAATGACAATAGGTTGAACATTCCAGTACATAATGTTGCTTTAACACAATCAGATCATTTAAATGCCTCAGACAGACGAACGGCAACCACCTATACCATGGCCATAAATGGTGGATCCCAACCCTCGGAGGATTTTTGGCAGAACCCTACTACAGTTGAATCTACTGGAAGCCATGGAAGCCCAGCCCAGAGATCCATTGAGAGGCAGGATGCAACAAAGAGGAGGAGAAAGAATAAGGTGGTGAAGCAACAGTCCAGCAACCCGAACATCAAGGCAATTAAATAAACAAATAGTCATTAATCTATAGAGTGTGGAATTGACAGAGGACGATATATCTCTGTTGCAGAAAGGGCTTCAATTTATCCCTTCGAATAGTGATACAGTGGTTGATACTCCAACAGATCTAAAAGTCATTGTAAGGAACCTTAGCTTGAAACTTATTTTTAAAGACTTGCTATCTGCTGCACCACAGTTATGTAAAAAATCTAGTCTGTTTACACCTGTAAACTGTCTGTTAGTAACTGCCTTTTAATGACATTTGTGAATGTGAAATACGTGAATGGTATGCACATAGGGATAAAAAGAAACATTATAATTTATCAATTAGCAAAAATGAGACTTTGCTGAGACTGCAAAATAATAGATTGTTATAAAGCAAACAGATAAAGGTCGAAAGATAGTAATACTGGCTAGAACAACCTATAACACATATATGCTTGATTTTCTAAGTGATGCAAATATTTTTGTTGAAATGCATAATTTGGATGTCTTAAAACTTGTTAACAATGTAAATTTGAGCATTTATGAATTGCAAATGAATAATTACATCACTATTAATTTGTTTAATTACTTTAATGTCCCCTGGCTAGTGATACCAATGTTATATGGACTGCCCAAAATACATAAAAGCCTAGAACACCCACCTATGAGACCGATTGTATCGGGAGTTGGGTGGGTAACTGAGCCCCTCTCTTTATATCTACAGTCTGTTCTTGGCAAACATCTCTTAAAAGTGAAAAGTTATATAAAAGACACTCTGGGGATTTTTTATCTCAGTTAAACAACTGGTATGAAAATAGTAACGAGACTGAATTTATCTTTCCAACATTGGATTTACAGTGATTCCTGTTGAGTATGGCACAGAAGCTGTCTGATTTTCTTTGTAGAGATATTGACATGCATGGTGAAGATACTGAAACAGTTTGTGAACTACCTGGAATTGTGCTGAAAAATAACATTTTTGTTTGATGTACGTGTTTATCATCAGAGAGAGGGTGTGGCTATCGGCACATCCATTGCCAACACATATGCTAATACTGCAATAGCACAATAGGAAGAAAATTTTGTTTATAACAGTTTACAAATGTTTAGGCATAAAGTGCTTTTCTTTAAGCATTGTTTTGATTATATCTTTTTGATATGGGGAGGGGAATATTATGATTTATTATTATTCACCGATTACTTAAATAAGACAACTAGTTTTTCAGTTTATACTAGAATATTCTGAGAATAAGAGAAATTTAGACATTAATTTAGAAAAGAACAGTAATAATATTACAACCTCAATATTTAGAAAAAAGTCCGAGCAAATAGATATACGTACAGAAAAAGCATGCAAGTATCAAACATTTAAAGGTATAGCTAAAAGTCAGCTATTGAGAGCCACTCGGCTTAATACAGATGAAAAGGAATGTCTCACTCAAATGGATGAGATGATAGAAGAATTTAAGGAGAGGGGATATGATGATACTTTATTGCAACAATTAAAACTAGATGTTATGAATGAAAGACGAGATCGGGTTAGGCCATAATTTTCAGCTAAAATAAAGATGTTTTTTCACATTCTGAGAGACATGAATATCTACATTACATTACTACATATAACAGGAGGTCAGACAGGGGTTAAAACCATAATATCAAGAAAGGAACTGGGGAATATTAGGCACAATGCCTGAAATTAAACAAACAACAGGAGATAAGCTGCATTTTTGCCTGTAAAAATTGCCCCAGTTTGAAACGTCGACTATGTTATAAAGATATGGCGAGTTATGTCCCCAGACAAATATTGAAAAGAGGTACTTTTCCTTGCTATAGTTGTATGTCTTGCAAGGATATACAGGAAAAATAATGAGTTTGTACATCCAACAACCAAACAGAAGTATATAGTTAATTGTTATGCTACATGTAATACATCTAATATTGTTTACTTGGCAAATTGTATAAAATGTTCTGCTTTCCATGTTGGCAAATGCACATGAAGATTTAAAAATCGGATTACAGAATGTAAGTCAGAGATGCAAAGAAGAGTGAATAATAATGCATGTGCCAAACATATAGAGGAAGAATGCAATGAACATGAATTTCACTTCAGGGTGATAGGTACTCGGTTTAGAAGTAAAATGGGTGGTGTAATAAACTTTTAGTTATGTACTTACCATAACTTTAGATGTTTGGGATCCATCTCACCTACATTCTGTACTGATGGGTTCGGAGCTGATCCTCGGCTCCGACTCAGCATGCTATACTATAGAGCGAAGTCTCTAATTGGCTGAGCTATTCTACATCCCAGAATGCACCACTACTGCTTCCCCAGATCTTGTTTGTCCGCACACATGCACACACACATAGACTGTTGATATAATATTGCCAGGTGTTTCAAGATGAAACGGCTAAACTGAACCGTCCGGTCTCTTCTGATCTCCAAGGCAGGGGGAAGGAGGATGGGTTATTAGGAATGTAGGCGAGATGGATCCCAAACATCTAAAGTTATGGTAAGTACATAAGTAAAAGATGTTATGTGATCCTATCTCGCCTACATTCTGTACTGATGGGACAGCGTCCCTAGCACCTGATTCCTGGGTGGCTCACTGGAAAACACTCCTGAGAACTGTGGAACTGAAGGAAGCTCGCCCCCGAGATGCCACATCCAATTTGTAATGAGAAATGAAGGTGTGAGGAGAAGACCAGGTAGCCGCAGCACAAATGTCACTAATGGCAAGCTTAGAATGAAAGGCTGTCGAAGTAGCCATAGCCCTGGTAGAATGAGCTTTCACTGTGGTTGTAAGCTCTTTATTAGAAAGAAGGTAAGTATGACTGATACAGTCTCTGATCCACTTGGCAATAGTGACCTTCATGACGGCTTTGCCCAATTTATTGTCCGAAAAGGACACAAACAACTGATCTGTTTTCCGTGTTTGGTGCGTCCTATCTAAATAGAAACGCAATTGCCTGTGAACATCCAATGAGTGGAAGATGTATTCCGCTCTGTCTGAGTAGTTTGGGAAGAAAACTGGAAGTTCCAATGACTGTTGAAGACAAAAACTAGAACAAACTTTGGGAACAAAGGATGGATTAGGCCTGAGGGATACTCTATCCTTGTGAAAAAACAGGTACGGTGGTTTGATACATAGGGCTTGTAGTTCCGAAACTCTTCTGGCTGATGTAATTGCCACCAAAAAAGCAGTCTTCCAAGCAAGAAATTTCAAGTCACAAGTTGCTGCCGTTTCGAAGGGGGAAGAGGTCAAAGCACCTAATACGAAATTAAGATCCCACGGTGGAGCGGGATGAGAAATCGGAGGTCGTAGCAGCCCAGCACCTTTCATGAGGGCTTTACACAACTTATTGCTCATCAAAGGTGGGTCTATACTTTCATGAAAATTAGAAATAGCTGCCAATTGAACCTTGATGGTAGAGACCGAAGAACCTTGATTAAATAAAGAAGCTAAAAACTTCAAAACTTCTGACACCGGGGCAGTAATGGGATCTAATCCCCGGAATTGGGCCCAAATAGCGAATCTCTTCCATTTGCTATTATACATTTTTTTAGTCAAAGTCTTGTGGGCCGAGGACAAGATATGTATGACTTCCGAGTCCAAAACATGGATCCTGACTATGGTCGGAAGTGGAGGAGCCAAGCTGTTAACCTCAACGAGTGAAGGGACTGATGAAGCTGTCCCGACTGGGGGAATCAAGAGGTCTGGAATCTGGTCCAGGAACCATGGACCGTCCAGTGCATATTTCTGAAGAAAGGGCAGCCAGACTTGACGAGGCCAGTATGGGGCAACTAGAATCATCTTGCTCTGCAAGTGAATCACCTTCTGGATCACCCTGGGAAGAAGGGGAACCGGTGGAAAGGCATACAGTAGGCCGGTGGGCCAAGCTTGGACTAGGGCATCCTTGGGAAACTCCCCCGGAACTGGGGTGAGAGAGAAGAACTGTTGACATTTCGTGTTGAGAGGAGTTGCAAAGAGGTCGCAACAAGGATTTCCCCATCTTTTAAAAATCTGAGTTGCCACTCTGTCGTTCAGAGACCACTCGCGCGGGGAGAGAATAGTTCTGCTCAGTCTGTCGGCTATCACATTGGATCTCCCTGGAATGTGTGTTGCTACAAAGAAACGGTTGGTTGCAATCGCCCAATCCCATACTTTCATGGCCTCTCTGCAAAGGGGGTAGGACCTGGTCCCTCCCTGCTTGTTCAGATACCAGACTACTGACATGTTGTCGGACTGAATGGCAATCATGCCCTGGGGGAGGTAACTGTGTAGTGCTTGTAGCGATAGAAGCACCACCCTCATTTCCAGTATGTTGATATGGAGAGAACTCTCATCGGGGTGCCACTTGCCTTGGACTGACCTGCCCAGGTAATGTCCCCCCCCACCCCATCTGGGAGGCATCCGTAGTCAAAGTGGCCACTGGAGGTGGGGGAACGAAGGGTCGCCCCCCCCTGATCCAGGTGGGAGGAAAGAAGCCACCAACGGAGGTCCTGTTTGCATGTCTCCGTGATCAGAATGAGGTGACTGAGAGGTAGATCCTGATAAGACCACTGGACTGACAGGAGCCACTGGAGAATCCTCATATGCAATCTTGCTAAGGGAACTAGGAGAACAGTAGCCGACATGGAACCCAACAGTTGTAGGACCATCCTGGCTGGGGCTCGGCATTTGAGGAGCAATGCTCGAACTTGAGACTGTAATATTTCTATCCTCTCTGTAGGAAGATAGACCCGCATTTGCTTTGAGTCTATCTCTACTCCGATAAACCGTATCTTGAGATGGCAGCAACACAGACTTTTCCCAATTGAAGGTGATTCCTAGGGAGTTGCCTAGAGATATAGTGGCTGCTAGGTTCTGTAAGAGTAGACGCCTGGAGGTGGCAGTTAGGAGCCAGTCGTCTAGGTATGGAAACACCTGGAATCCTAGACTTCTCAGGTGAGCAGTCACCACCGCCAAACATTTGGTGAACACCCTGGGGGCTGTGGTGAGACCAAAGGGCAAAGGGCAGTGCACGGAACTGGAAATGACTGTCTCCCAGGCTGAAGCGCAAGTGTCTCCTGGATGCCTGATCTATCAGGATATGATAATAGGTGTCCTTGAGATCTATGGAGCACATCCAAACACCTTCCTCCAGCAGCGGGAGAATGGATTGTAAGGTGACCATCCAGAACTTGGACTTCTTAACAGAATGGTTGAATTTGCTGAGATCCAAGATGGGCCTCATATCCCCGGTCTTTTTTGGCACAAAAAGAATCTTGAGTAAGTCCCTAATCCGGTCTGGTCTTCGGGGACCGGTTGGATGACTCCTTTTTGAAGCAGCTTTGAAATTTCAATGGCTGCGAGATCCCGTTGACTGGGTGGTGGGTCTGGGATGGTGGGGGGGGGGCTGAGACAAAGGGATGGTGTGACCTCTGGCAATGATCCGGAGCACCCATCGGTCCTGAGTGATATTCTCCCAGGCCTTTAGGTGCCTCGAAAAACGACCCCCGACTGGCTCCGGAGTGGCGCAGTCAGGCAATCCTTTAGGGATGCTGGAAGGTTGAGGAGCCACGAAAGGACTTGCGGTCTCCAGTGTTGCGGGGGCCTCTGCCGCCTCTGGGACGGCGTCTCCCTGAAAAATTTCCCCCTCCTCTGCCTCTAAAAGGGGAATCATCCTGCTGTGAGGGGTAAGTCTTTTGAGATTTACGGAACCACATTTTCCCCCCTCTTCTAGCCTTGGGATAAGGCCAGAAGGGAGTGGAAAAGCGTGCCCCTAAGGCAGTCAACGTTTTACCCTCTTGTTCACAGTGGGTCAAGGTGTCCTTTACCTTGGGTCCAAACAAAGAGGACCCATCAAAGGGAGCATCGGCAAAGGAAGACTTGAAGGCCTCCGCAAAGTGACACAGGCAGAGCCAGGCTTGTCTCCGTAGAGCAACACCTGTTCCTGCCGCTCTACTCGCCCCTTCGGCTGCATACGAAATGAGCCTCATGGACGAGTTGGATAATGATGATAAGGTAGCCAGCTGAAAGCTAACCATCTGGGCCAACTGCTCAGGTAGGTTACCAGAGAGAGTATCTGAAAGTTCCTTGACCAAATCCCTCTGAAGTCTGGTGAAGTGCGTCAGATAATTCAGAGACCTTAAAGTAAAGGCTGCTGAAGTAAGGGTGCACTTCCCGTACCGATCCATGCTCCTAGACTCTTTATTAGGAGGATGGATGGACGTAGACGCCTCTGCCACATCTTTTTGGGTAGCAGATGCCACCACCAGGGCATCTACAGCCACACCTTTAGAGAGGAATTCCTTTTCGGGGGGGGCTGAAAGAAATTTATTGGGGCGAGCTGGCACCAGTTCCACAGAATCCGGGTGCTCCCACGCCCTTCGAGAGATCAAATCTAGAAGCTCATCAAAGGGCGGAGACACCCAGGAGGCGGAGGGCTGAGCCCCGAAGGCCTTGAGGAATACCGACTCCTCAGCAGAAGGGGGTTTGGATTGCCAGTCACCTCGTTGCTTGAGGATTTCTAAGATGTCTGCAAAGGAGACATCGTCCGAGGATGTCTTGGGGGACCCCTCCGCATCATCGAGGTCGGTGTCTGAGGTGAGAGACTCGTCCGGGGAGTCAACGTGCTTCCTCTTACACTGTCTCTTCCTGGGAGGTTCCTCCGAAGAAGCCTCGGAAGGACCTCCAGGAAGGGGGGAACCCCCAATGGGGGTGACCTCAGGCCCCAGGGCTCTGCTGTCTGTAGACAGGGGGGACAACAAAGGAACCAGTCTCCGTGCCAAGGGAAGGTGCCGGAGAGACGGTGGAGGTAGCCAAGGAAGATTTGGCCAAAGCACTCCTCATGGCCCTGAAGGCCGGACCCCCCCCCCCTGAGTCCTGGGAAGGTCCGATCCCCGAGGCCACAACAGTAGACGGCCCTGCCGTGGCCGACGCACCGAGAGGGAGGCTCGGAACCGAAAACATCGGACCCGAAGCGTCACCCCCGGGGCCAACCGAGGAGGTCCGTGTACCGAACTCCGACCCGAAGGTCGGGGTTGGAGTAAGGTTCGGAGCCAACCCAAAAACCTCCACCGGCTCCACCAGCACCAACTCCAACGGTGCCAAGGCTGTTGGAGGAGGAACCAAGACAACAGGGTGGACAATCGGCTCCGGAGCCGACTGGGCTGGAGCCGAGACTAACTTTTGGAAGACTGGAGACTGAAACAACCTTTGAAGCACCCTGTCTATATCCGAATCAGACATCCTCGAGGACCGAGAAGAGACCGATCGGGCCAGAGTTGACTTCTCCGCCGGTTCCGAAAGACTGGGGGACCAGCTCCGAATAGTCTCAAGTAGTATCGGCGCCGAGGGAGATTCCACCAGCACAGCAATTTCCCTCGGAGCCGACGGAGACTTCGGCGCTGAGGTAGAAGAGTCTGAGCGAGCGACCTTTCTCGGCTCCGAAACCAATGGAGCCGGAGAAGGTGACCCGCCTCTCGATGCTCGAGCGCTCGGCTCCGAAGACAGAGGAGTCGAGGCTGGAGGCATCGAGGCAGACCATTCCGACCTCGGCTCCGAAGTCCGTGGAGCCGACGGAGAAGCCTGCCTTGATTTCTTTGCTGTCAGCTCCGATGGACTGGTCGGAGCCGAAGACAACTTCTTCCTGGAAGGAGAGGGGGAAGAAGATAAAGCGTCCTCAAAAGAAGGGGTGATAAGCCCCTTCAATATCAATTTGTTTTTCCTCTCTTGGAAGTCACGAGAAGAAAAAGCGTGGCATACACTGCACGACTCTTGAAGGTGCTTAAGGCCTAAGCAATAAACACATAGAGAGTGATCATCCGTGATTGACATCTTGTACCCACACTTGGTACATTTTTTAAAACCCATAGGCCTATGTTCCTTCGACATCACCACAAATACACACACCAAAACCAGACTAAAACTAACCACACAGAGATGCCAAATCCCTCTAAATTAAACAGGATAGGCCAATAAATCACACAGGCAAAAAGTGTAACACAGCTCTGGCAGAGCGCGAGGGCAAGGCCCCTTTAACTAAAAATGGGACCTTGACGTTTAGCAGGAACAAATACCACACAACAAAATTTAAATAACAAAAAGGGCTGTAATACGGCCCGAAGTAGAGTGCGAGGAAATCCCTACTAATTTAAGCGGGAACCTAACGCTAACAAAAATCCACACAAACTCTAAATTCACACAAACTACTCAAAAAACGTTTAGTAGCTGTTAAAACAGCTTTTGGTTGAAAAATTAGAAAAATTCTGACAGGAAATTTGTCAGTAAAGAGTACTTAGCCCAGCCAAGTCGAGACCACGTCTATTGCTATCAAGCGGCAAACGAGATCTGGGGAAGCAGTAGTGGTGCATCCTGGGATGTAGAATAGCTCAGCCAATTAGAGACTTCACTCTATAGTATAGCGTGCCAAGTCGGAGCCGAGGATCGGCTCCGAACCCATCAGTACAGAATGTAGGCGAGATAGGATCACATAACATCAGTAGTTTAGACGTCTGTGAGTATGAATGGATCATACGGTTGCAAGCAGATTTTGCACCAGGTTTAAATACAGTAGTTAGCATTAAACCTACACTGAAAAGGAAACAGATGTTTTTAAGTAGATAGTAGAGAGCAAGGAGATCAAGAATATCTATTTTTTAATGAGAGACTTTTTACTATATGTATGTATGTATGTATGTATGTGTGTATATATATATATATATTATTTTGAATATTCTAACTGATTTTATAATGAAATTATTCATTTTAAGAATTAATTGAACAGTTAATTGATTCTGTATTCTGACAGGGGCTGTGTCACATTATTTTTTTTTTTATTTTGAATTATATAGAGATGTTATTGCTATATCTGTTATATATACACTGAAGAAGGGCATCTGCCTGAAAGCTTTGTTGTGTTGATTGTCTTTGTGAATCAACTAGCGGATATTTGCTCAGCGTGTCCATCTCTTGGAGTTTTCTTTATTTACTAGTTTGGATTTTTTGCTCTACAATAGTAGATAACCACAGTGCTGGTCCTGTTTGCTGTTTTTAATCACGTTTTAGGGTATAAACTTTAACAACTGTTTGCTACAGTTTAAACCTAAGCCTTTTATTTTTTAAGGAAAATAAAAGCACTGTAGCACTCTGTGCACGCAGGGTATAAAGTGAAGCAACTGTTGGATACATTTGTAGCCAGTAGTTTACTACAGTTTAAAAGACAACATTTTTTTTTTAAATAAATTATGTTAAAGAAGGGTTGTAGGCAAGACACAGAAACATGACCTGATTTGTCTGGGACAGGAAGGGGGAAGGGGTGTGTCATGGATTGGCCACTTAGTTCGTGTGCGAGAAGAAGGAATTTTTTTTTTCTGAGGGTGTGTGTGTAATTCTAACTATAATAAGACAATCACTTGATAAATAGAGATTAGACAAAATCTGTCTCTTCTCAGTAGAGACAAGGGATGGGGAGGTTGTGATATTGGTGGACAACATTATGTTAATAAGCTGAAGGGAAATTACTGAAAATGACAGAAAAGACAGAAGACCAAGGGGCAACAGATTACTGGGACCTGTAATTATGGATCTTTTAAAGTATGTATCTATATTGTTGTGTCTTTCGGCTTTTCCCGGTTAGGGGTCGCCACAGCGGAAGTCCGGTCCGCTAATAATTGGTAGTTGATTTTTACATGCCGAGTTACCAGCCCTGATGCACAACCTTCAACGAAGGTACGCCCATTCACGCATGTCTCCATGGAGAAGACGCTCTAGCTGAGAATCGAATCAGACAGCGTCTTACTGAGAGGCGACAACACTACCGCAGCACCACCACCGTGGATAAAAAAAAATATATATATATATATATATATATATATATATATATATATATATTATATATGTAAGTATGTATCTGGAGTGTTACTCCCTGAGCCTCCATTGAAAATTGATTTTGTTCCAAATCGGACTTTCCCGGTAAACAAATGTTAAATAAATAAATAAATGTCAAAGAGAAAGCTGCAGACTTGTGGAATGAAATAGTGGAATGAGTTCTGGAAAAGGGAATTACTACAGAATTCAAGAAAGCATAGTACAGATAGAGACAGGGAAGGAATGCATGCATAATTTTTTTAACAGCAATAATAGGCAGATCACACAAGGCTACATATCTACTTATGGGTCCATGTCAGATGGACGAAAGCGCAGTTCAACGAAGACCACATTGCCGAGATGACTCACTGACAGGACGAATCCCAGTCAACGGTAAGTAGTGCGGACTGGGAGTTAGTCCCATACCCTCACTGTAGAGCGATCCCGGAGTTGGTATATTTAAGAAGGGTGGGTGTGGGGGATGCAGGGGGGGCTTGCTCCCCTGCTATACATGTTGTAATGTGGTATTTGAGTGTATTACAGAAACAGGAATGTATTCCATTCCGTAATACATTGACTTACCATTGTCGGGGATTCGTCCTGTCGGCAGAGTCGTCTCGGCGATGTGGTCTTCGTTGAACTGTGCTTTCATCCATCTGACATGGACCCCTTCTTATGCCTGCAGACAGTTGTAATATACATTGGTTTCTCTGCTAGGAAAATGCAAATTGGCAATTAAAAGCTAACTTGTAAATTACTCACTGGACATGTATCAGTTCACGCAATCTAGATTATATACTAAACGGGCCATCTTTAATACTGTGACTGTGTTATAACAGAGCTGAATAAAGGGAAGCTTGTTGATAAGCTATTTTTTTTAATTTAAAAAGACATTACAACTGTCCCATGGAGGACTATGTAACAACATTGAAAGATATAGGGCTTAAGGGGAAAGGATGCAGTTCAAAGAATGGCTAAAAAGTATAATAATAGTAATAATAATAGTATGGGTATAAAGGATGAGTTCCATTCTGCAAGGCAGTGAATACAATAGTTCTTTATGGACTGGGAATTATACTGTGGGTCTTGTTTAATATAGTGGAAGGTGCAAGAATAATAGTAGCAGGAAAGAATGAAGTCAATTGCAGGGTGAACTGAACAGGTTAAGTGAATTGGCAGAGAGGTAGCAGTCAACAATTAGATGCTTGAAATTCAGGGATCTCTAAATCTAAGCCAGTTAATTTTAAGCAAGGTTACATTTTAGATGTGGTACTATTCAGCACTCTACACAGTACAGGAAAGTGACAAGTGGAAAAGGCATATTAAATGCTGGGATGCAAAGAGGTAAAGAGATGTTTTTTATGGTTAAAAGTGTGCAGGGAAATGTTGAGGTCTTATTGTGAACAATGCATGGAGTTGTAAAAGCACTGTCTTGGAAGAAATATTACACATCTCAATAAACAGTCAGGGAGAAGCAACTTCACAGTCCTTAGTTCTAAAATGGATGAGCCTTGAATTCAATCTGGATATGGTACACAATGATCACCACACCCTGATACTTCCTGTTATTGGATTTATCTTCTTACCTTCTTGTTATTAGAGCTCACATATCTGTACTTATTTCTCTACTCATCTTATTTCCATTCAGATAGGATATACACTAGATTTTATTTACTTATTTTAACAAGTGGATTCCTCCTTGTGTAGCTTTTTTCACGGATAATCTGAGCAAGAACAAGGGCAAAATTAATAAAATGTATATGTAGTGCATGGAATGTGGTGATTACACTTTGATATTTGGAAAAAGTCAAATCAATTAATCACTACTACAGGGTGAGACCCAACCTTAACAAATGTTAGGCATGTTATGCTTTACTTTTAAGGTCACGGCTTTCACTAGGAAATCAAATCTGCCAGTAGTAAGCAGCAAAAGGCAACTGTAGAATGAAAATCAGATATGTTTCAGCCTGCTGTATGTACAACTAACAGGTCCCTGACTTTCTCTCATAAAGTTAGAAAGCAGGTAGAAAACCAGGATGTGTGCTCCCTGCATTTTCTGAAGGATACAGTCTGAAACTCAAACATATGTCATTTAGTGGCTTCAGTCCTCAGTGTGATTTGTCTGAAAACCAAATATTTTATGAGGAACAGACCAAACATACAAGCCAAATATCTAGACAGTTGAGAGGCAAGGCAATGTAAGTGTAAACATAAGGGACTGTGTTAATGTGCACAGTTAGAAAAGCATTGCAAGTGCTTTATAGTTTTGAAAGCCAGTAAAACTTTTTTCTTTTAATTGTAACTAGTAGTACATGGAGCACATAAAGCTCCATGCACTACAAAAAAATTATGGTCAGGTCTCCGATCATAACTTGTAATTGTGTTTTTGACATGGATGCCAAGATTCACCTCTCAAGATTCACTCTCCACTTGAATTTCTTATCATCAATATCTCAAACACATAATAAGCAGGATATGATTGGTGACCCAATCATAATCCTCTATATTATACAGTTTACAATCCACACATTTATTGGACCAACATTTATTATAGCAAAGTCTCAAGCTTACAGCCAATAAACACTCTTAGCATGGTCCATAAGGCTCTTCTGGTCTTATAAAGTAATTTCTCTGATATTGTGCTACACCAGTTTTTTTTTTCCATTTCAGGAATCATTCTCATCAATGCAATGTATCTGAGGCACACACTGTGATTTCTTTAAGCTAGCAATGTCTCTGTTTAAGGAGTCGACATGTGCTGTCATGGAAGTCAGGAATTTCTCTGTCTTCACACCCACTCCATGATGTCACTGTTGTTAAATAAAAGTCATGTTTCCCTTCTATTTTTAGTTAATGCAAAAAAAGTACTGATACATGTGGCAATAACACAAGGAGTTATAAAAATGCAGTTTCTTACTTTAGAGAAAAAAAGTTTACACAAACTAAGCATGGGTATTTTTGCACAGAATTCCATAACTTGATGAATAAAGGAACATGTAGCAAGGATAAATAACAGTATAAAAATGTAAACAAGAAGTGTTCACCAGCTCACACAACAAACACCATAACTCCAAGTTAAAGTAACCTAGGAGACAGTCCGAAATGCACCCTGTTCTGCCTATGAATTTCAGTGTGGAAGAAAGTACTCTTGTGCATTGCCTCAGTATACCCCATGCTAGTGTTGCTTACAAATTTCCACATGAAAGAAAGAAACCAAACACACCAACATGCATTGTCTGTTAAATTCACTGTTAGATAGTCAGCTGGTAAGCAGCAATTCTCATTGTCCCTAAAAGCAAAGTAATTTGCCAAAGTACCATATATGTGCTAGCCCTAGCATAGGTAGGTCATACCTGTCCGTCCCTGAAAACATTGTCATAATGTCTTAAAGTTCTAGTAGATCTGCATCTTTCATAATGCTCCTGTCTTCTGTAGTCACTCTAATGCACATTGCCAATGGAAAATAAGTACATTTGACCTGTAGTCAGCAGCGAACATACAGCCATAACCAAAATCACTTCTTCTTTCACTAACATCAGTGTTTTCTGACTCTGACACTGTTGGAACCACAACACTAATGTCAAAGGTCTCAGACTGTAAAAATATGTAGGGGGTGCAACATCAAAAAAAAAAAAATAGGGCAGATTCAATATTCCCTACAAGGTCCAGTAAGATTGTGTGCGACTCTTTTGGATTCAGTAAGCCACTGTACACGGTGTGTACAGCCACGCAACTATGGTAAACATCATGGCACACTAATTACAACATAAACAGTAGAAATGTATGCTAATCAACCAATCCAAGATGGAAGAGCTATTCAACAAGCTACAAAGCAACTGTGTAGACTCAGTGCTGGGTTTCCCTGTGAATTCCAAACCCTAAAGGAATACAGCCACAGAAAGAATGTTAGGACTGCTGTTGCTTTAATTCATGCATATGTGCAATAGGCTGTAGTCTATGCTGCTGCTGCTGTTGCTGCTGCTGCTAACAGACCATGGCCAAAAAGAAGAGTTTTCAGACCACAGTTAACTTATCACAATCTTAATGAGGTGGAAATTGTACAGAGCTACAGAGTAGATAGAGACACACTACAGGAACTCTTCAATCTCTGTTGTCCTTAGGGTAAACTGAGGGGAACCAATACCGGTGAATACAAAGGTATGCATAGCACATATAATTGTAGCTACAGGAACCTTTCACAGGCCAATAGGGGACATGCTGGGGGTGTCACATGCATAGCATCCAGGATCCTCCATCAATTCCTGAATGCTATACTCCAACATGTCAGTGACCACATATATTTTCCCCGTACTCCTGAGGACAGGGCTGCAAATATGTTCTACCTTGTACAGATTACCCTGAAGTACTGGGTGTTACAGACTGCACACATACAGAAATCAATGCATCAGCTGAGGAACAGGGAAAGCTCTGCATAAATAAAAAGGGCTTCCACTCCATTAACTGCCAAGTCATGTGTAATACTAAGGGGATCATCTTGAATGCGTGTGCTTGCAACTCAGGCAGTTACCACGACTCACATACCTGGCACACCTCCCAACTGTATCAGATGTTCACTAGGGTTAATATCCCATAGGATCATCTACTTTGAACCTGGAGTGCTAAAACAGAATTGTGTAATAATACAAATGAATGTGATATCCTTGCATGTTGTTAATGCAAGTAAATAAAAGGTGGATGATTTGTACAGCAATTACTTTAACATGTGACAGCAGAGATTTATGCGAATACATGTGTCCTCTGTCAAGTAACAGGCCTCGGGCATCAAAGATTCACACATTCATACCTCTCAAAAGTACTGATGGTCACTAAATATCCTCAGTTTGGAAAATCATTAAAGAAAGAAGTTAGAAAGTAATGAGACACATTTCAGTTTCAGACTTCATAACCTTCAGAAGATTCTTAAAAATATCGATGCAAAAACCTGGTTTTGATTGTATCAACTAACTAACTTTGTAAGACTAAAATATGTCAAAAGTACAATTAGCAAAACATCACAAACAGAGATATACTAAGCACTAAATCAGCTATGCACCCTGAGCATCAGACACAAGCTTATCTATCCCTGAATCCAAAGATAGAAATCAAGGATATGGCACAGTTAGCATCACTTGCACATGGTGTTGTGTGTGTGAGGGACAGGAAGCCTAGGCTCACACAAAAGGTAACTGTGTGTGTGAGAGTAAGAAAGAGAAACAGGCAGACATTGTGATAAAGTAACAAATGGCCATTGAGACAGAATGAACTTTAAGCCTCATGCGTCTGTATGCCCCCCCCCCCATGTGAAACTGGTGTGTGAGTGTCTGCAAGAAAGCAGCCAAACTCTGTGCTAGCTCTACATCTTGATATGTTGGACAGGTGTTAGCCGTGCATGGTAGAGGTGGCAGTTCATCACAGTCATACTCAACCACAAGAACTGGCACGTCAACGCCCAGGATCAGATGCACTATTGCTACCTGAATGTGACATATCTGTTGGGTGAGCTCTCCTCACGAGTACGCCCAGGACCCTGACCCCATAGCCTGTCATGTCTGGGTGTGTACACCTCAACCAATGATGAAGCAGAGGAAGTAGTGCCACCATGGCAGCATGAGTGGGCATGACCACATCGGCTAACATCAGATGATGTTGCTGACCCACACCCACATCGATGCCATCCCCCTTGCAGCAGATGTTCTATCACAGACAACACCCGTTCCAATATTTCATTCATCTGATTCACTGAATCGGCAACATGGTGGAGGCAGTCATGCATGTCAGCCTGTGCCACATCTACAACCCTAAGCATTTCTTTGGAGGACCTATTGGAATGTACTTGCACCTCCATGACTGCTCTAAACATAAGTCAAGTGGCATGGAAAGACACACCTAAATTAGGTGAAGGATGGACAGCAGGCCTCCTCAAAGCACCGCTAACAACCCTCCTATCTGGCTATGGTCAGAGTCAACAGATACTGAAGCCACAGTAACCAAACTAATCTGATCTAATGTCTCACCCTTCACCTGTCCAAAATCTGAGGGCTCACTGGAATGGGTTGATGTACACCTACTGGCGATGTCCAATGGAATTACAGGGGAAGGCTGAATGTCAACCTCAGTTTCAGATTCAACCTCTGCACTCCCCGACTGTGCCTCTGTTTGGCCACCATCATCATCAGAGTCTGCTAATACTCTTACATCAGGTGGTAGGTGTCCTACACTTCCACTGTCAGGATCACCTGTGATAATAAGCAACAAACACAGGATAGAAATTAATACCTACACTATTATAGTCCAATATAAGCTAACAAACTAACAGCGTTACCACTATTACAGACAGTACAGCAATACACAAAACAGTCTTGAGACCCACATCAGAAAATAAATATTTCTTTGAATGGCTCATCAGTATTGACCTAAAAATGTTTGGCTTACCATGTGCAGATGATTTAGGCTTCCCATGGAAGATGGTTCTGGAGGAAGTTAAGCAAAAGGTAAGGACACCTTCATCACAATGAACAGGAACACAAGAATTAAAATATTTTGCCCTTTATATGTCCATTAACAATACTTTTAATACGAACTTGGATGACACTTCTACCCCAAGCCTATGTGTAATCAATCAGAATGTGTTGTTAACAGTATCAATCTACAACTATTCCCCTCCCCAAAAAAATTATGTTAAACAGAACGTAAGTATTGTTATCAATATTTTACTATACAAAAAGTATTTAACAATTGAGATACATAAGTGTACCTGGAAGTTCCCTCCTGGGACATACTCATCCTCCCTGAAACTGCAGCTCCAACATCAATGACATGCTATTGGGCACCTTCCATTGAGCTGTGTAGATCCTGGACAAGTGGACAGGCACTCTTCATTTGGTGTCAGTGGAGACTCTGTAGCAGCCCCCTCACCCGGTAGCCATCCATTCATGGGGCACTGCAGCTGATCTCCTCTGGGACAATGAAATCACATCAATGGCCCTATGGTACACCTGATCATATGCCCTGCTTTGGCCACCTACGGGGTTTACATCAGCCACTACCTGCTGCTAAATTTGCATTCCCACAGACATATCCCCATGTCCCTCTCATGCAGAAAGGCACCATGCCTCCTAAATGCTTCCACAATTACTTCATTTTCAGGGTCACTGAATGGGGGTTTGTGGGGACTGTGACACCTGGGTGCCATAATCCTAGGTGACATAAAACACAAAAGAAGGATAATACACAAAAGTATCATATAAATAAAAGTACTACTTAAATATAACACATAAAAGGTAGTAGTTCACTATTACCCACTGGAGAAACATAAAACAGTCAAGAAATTCAAATATAATAGAAGGAATTGTGTGGTTGTAACATATTATGATCACACAAAAAACAAGGTGAGATCCAAAACAAGGAGATTAACAATAGCAAATGTTGTTTATGCCAACACAGCAAAGGAACTTGACTCTCCCACCCCCAAAACAACAGGCAAATGAGACATTTTGCTAACAAACCATCAGTGAACTTCTAAAAATCCCTAAAACATGGGTACACATTTACCACAGAGCATTCAATTTAATGCAATTGCCAGTCATGTCTGCCTGTGGCCAGCACATTCCTAAAGGTGTCTATGGACCATCCTAGAAGGCTAACACCCCATGTCATTGACAATACAGGACATTTACAATTCACAGAAATAACAGTAGAAGTGTATAAAGAGAAAAAATGGTTGTAACTTTAGCACTTGTGATGAAAATTAATACGGTTGTGCATCTGAGAAAGTAAATTTGCCCTGACTAACCCATTTATGCCATCAGTACACTTCTAAGAAATGCATACAGATAAAAGTAGCATTTGCTAATGCACATTTATATTGATATTCATGTGCAGATTTTTAGCAATATTTCAGCATATCCAGTATATAGTTGAAAAATTGCAGACTACGGTGGTGGTGCTGCAGTAGCGTTGTCGCCTCACAGTAAGACGTCCACTTCGATTCTCAGCTAAAGCGTCTTCTGTGTGGAGACATGCGTGAATGGGTGTACTTTCATTGAAGGTTGTACATCAGGGCTGGCAACTCGGCACGTAAAAAGTCTACTGCCAATCATTAGCAGACCGCAGTTCCACTGTGGCGACCCCTAAAGACACAACAACAACCTTATCAAGATCAGTAGTCTTCTGTGCAAATAAATCCCAAAGTAAATGTCTTCCTCTGTATTATCCATATGAACAAGTCTCCTCACCTTCGGGTTCCCTAGCTACACTGTTCCCTTTTTATAGTGTAGATTCAGGGCTGTAAGGAAAGTGAGGATACAAATGAGGCCTGAACTCATTAGAATTACTAAATCTAAAATACTTGGCTCCATGAAGCAAATGTAAACATACTGCAAGCACTCCCTCAGTGTTTGTTGCTAATGAATTGCAACTGTGAATGATTAGCATTACAGAGAAGGAAAACACAACAGCTCAGACTCCCTTACATCTAGTGGGTGTGTCAGCCAGGTTAGACTTACAAAGTGCAGAAGTAATTGTATCAGGGTTTTAAATGCAAGTAAGCAGCACACTTTTCAGAATTGCTGTTCAGAAACATCAAACCTCCCCTTCATTTCTTGACAACTGTATAATATTGGCATTTAATATCCGCACACATTTTAAGAACAATGATACAGAATGCCTTACAGACTGCATGTCTCAAATTACTGGCCAGATAAGACACGCATGAGCAACAAACACAGAGAGATAAGACAGAGCAGCATGTATGCAAGCAATAGTCATAAATGGTTGTGTGATCACTCTGTGCACTACATCTGAAATTAATACATGTAGAAACAACTGCCATGTTGTTAATACTGTGAATAATGTTGCAGTTGCTTGTATGCACAATGATTTTAATTCTCTGCTCAAAGCTCTTTCTGTGGCAAAGAGGGATAAGACACCCTTACTGTGTTTTGAAGGTTCATTGGAGTGAGAGTTCATATCCAAACCTGTGTGAAAACATTTCATGTGTGCCACTATATATTTTTGTAGTATTGTTTACTTTATTTTTTGTTAAAGCCAGTGTTTGCATGGTGCAAGGTTTAGTGCAAACAGGGGAAATGAGGAAACACAATAGAAAGTCATGTTTAGCTGTGCTTATCTCATTTGTGTGATGCTTAACAGTGCACAAATCTGGACTAGTGGCACACACAGGAAGCAGACAGTCAATTTCAAAATGGATACATTCTATAAATTCTATTGGGCACCTCGCAAACATGCTAAGCGGCGTTGCAAGGTAGTTACACACAAGTTAAGAATAAATAGGGAATTATGTAACTGTTATTTAACTATTCCTGTGGGAGCAGATGTAAGTGTTGGGCCGAAATACAAATGGTCCTGTGCTCTGATACAGCAAATGCAACATATTTTTACTGTTGTGACAGTTCAGTTTATAGTAATTAACAGGAAAATATCCAAGTATTATGTCAATATTTCTGTGGCAACAGGCATAAGTGTAGGACTGCCATACACATGGTCTAAATTGCATTTTTACTGTTGTTCCATTTCACATTACATTAATATTACTTATAACACTTTATACATAATTATAAATAGTGGAGCAGATATGAATTATATGTATGAAGGATAAGACACCCTTATTGTATTTTGAAGGTTCAGATGTATAACTGAGGGTATACTGTCTACTATGTTTCTGTAAGTATAATTCTGCTATCTGGAGTTGGATGGCCTTCACTCTTAAATAAGCCACATATACAAATGAATGTACATAGATGGGCCTTCTCAAGTCCTACACATACAAGGTAACATCACAATCTGTCATCTGTAGCTATAAATGATTAATGACTATGTCTGTGAAACACTTCTTCAGTGGCAAAGATGGAAAATCACCACTGTGAAAGAAAATGTTTTGCCCCTTATGCATAGGTTTGAATCCTGCACTGTAAAAAAATCAATTTTAGCAATGCATAAAGCCAAACATGTGTCAGGCCATGAAATCTATGCCACCAGTGTATGTCAGCAAAGTTAAATTACCTAACACTTACTGCAGCAGACATCCCTCAAATTAATGTCAACTGTCATATTAACCTTCCAATTTCAAAAATTACTTTCCTCTGTTTGGTACTGTTACTCTCCACTTAACATTGCTCACACTCAGTTGGCATCATTTCTTAGGTTTGCACACTACCAGCAAACATGATAATGGGAATTGGAGGGAAATCATTATTTGCTATTGCTCTTTTGGGATTAGACATGTCTGGTGGTAGAGGGGAAGGTGCCCAATTTTGGGCACAGATGTGGGGTGTTCAAGAGTCTATTTACTGGACTCCTGGTAAAGTGCCACAGCCAAAAGCTTATGCAGGGGAACTATTCTGGCTCCCATCATAAATTTGAGGAATGAAATTGTCTGGCCCAAGGCTGCATCCAGTACAACTGGCACTCCACACACTCGAGAACAGTGTAGGCACCACTTCAATGACCCTAAAAAGGCTCAAGAGTGATACATTCAACCAGTGACTGGACAAGTTTTAAACTTGCCATATCCCGCAGTTGTGCAAGTATGCTACTGAAGATAACTTACAATACATAAAAAGCTAAATATAGGCAAGACTGGTATTCATAATGCTCTTCTGTTCTTTTTGTTTCACAGCTATTTCTGAAATAGTTGCAAATAGGCACGCCCATGCTGATCATCTGGCGAGACTGAGGAAAGCAAGTTGTATGTATGCAGCCCAAGAAAAGTATATTGTAACTTTAAATGTTGAAGAAAAATGTATCTCTTTTCTATACAGTAGTAACAAGTAGGCATGCATATCCTAACTGTAAAAGCAAGTATGCCTGCATAAGTCTGGCACACAGACCAACTTTAGGAGTCAAGTGTAAGACTGTAGTCAGACATTGCGCATTCAATACAATGTGTAACAGCTATACAATACTGTAGTTCTTTAAAATCATTACATAAATTAAATTCTACACAAGTGGCATAAATGCCTGGCTGTTTACTGTAATCTGTATAACTTGACCAAGCATATATGCAATATCTGCACATTGCAAAGATTACTTTAAGCAATCCATAATTATAATTTATAGTTGTTAGGAAGTATACTTAAACATAAAACTTCATTTAAAATAGTTGTATTATTGTGATAATGCATTGCATGTCACATATGATTGTATTAATTTTATCTTTTTTCCTCTCACCCAAGCCTTATCTCTTTTATTTTCTATTGTGTGTCATTAAAATGTCATCATGTCAGCCATCCGTAACAAATCACTAAATACTTCACAGCAGAGTGAGGTAGGCCAACTACAGTGGCTCAGCCTAACCCTGGTCCACTTGCTCCAGCTCCAATGCCCAGCACATCTGGGACCCAACCTGGCAGTACTGTCTCTGCTGCCCATTCTACCTGTGCCTCGGGGTATCACTACCTTGGCAACCTGTGCTGTGGTATCTTCCATGAGTATTGACAGAGGTGAGGATTCCATTACCCATCAGGAGATGCCAGGGTTGGTCTGTCAGGTCATGCACAGCCCCATTAGTGTACTTCTATGCCAGATGGACAGGCTGCTCTCCCTCATGGTTTGTAGGAGGAGAAGATGTCAAGCACTCCTGTGGCCAGTGGAGTAAGGGGACCGTGATGACAGTCCTGCAGGTGAGAACTAGATTCTCACTGCCCCTGTGTTTGACAGGCATGGGCTTGCATTGTCTCCTCCCTCACCCCAATAATGTGTCCCCCAACCTTTTGTGTCCCTCACCATCCCTGTGTCTCATCTTCTTTGTCCTCTTTGTTTGTATTTGCTTCACCTATCCAACTTACCTGACCCAGAAATGCCGACTTGCCTTACCCAGTATTCCTGTCTTAATGAAATAAAAAAAAGGGGGGGGCAGCACCTGTCCCACAAAAAAGTATTGTCCCATACATAGCCCTCCATTTTGCACATGAGTTCAGATTTGGTCCGATTGGCTATACAACATGATTGCATTGTCACCCCTCTTTATGGAGGTGACAGCTGAAATTCAGCTAATATTCTGTACATATTTTCATTTTACACTGTTAAAGAAATGGTCAGCAATGTTTTTTTTTCCTTCTACCCTCCTGCATATTCCTAGACTTGTTTCCCTTTGTTCTTCCCCCTGCTTGCCCCCCATTTCACCACTTTCCTATCTACCCCATTTTAACACCTATAATTTGATCAAAAAATCTGATCAAAAAATAGAATCGCACAAGTACCAAAAAAAAAAAAAAAAAAGAAAACACAATGGAGCCCTTCACTTTTTAGCCTCTATGTTTCAGTGGAGTTTGGCATCAAGCTCCAATGCCAAACAAGGTGAATGGCTCTTCTGCTATGTGGTTACCTATGTGCAATGCCGCTTAAACTCACTGTGCTATGTCAACACACAATAACACATGGAGAATGTGGTGTAAAGTATAATTTCACTGCATTATAACTACTTATGTACAAGCTGGATTCGAACGTTGTATCATCTGGGCTCAAAAAGAAATGTGTCAGTGCATTTACACATGCTGCAACAGAGTCAGCTAAGCAGAAGGTGTGCTTCATTCCCTCAGTACTGAGAACTCTCAGAATTTTAGCAAAGAAGCTCTCTTCTGTACACTGCTGAACTACATGCAAACAGGGAAAGCATTAGAAATTTGTATCTTGCATGCGCAAATCCTTTGCCAACCACTGCACAAACCCTCTGCTCAGTGGTGTGCTGCACAAAATGGACAATAGCATGCATCACTTTTTTCATTGTCCAGTTAGTGTTCATGCCATGAAACTACATTTGGAAACAAAGTGAAGGCACTGTGTAAGAAAAAGATGCATATTTACAATGCAGCCATCTGTTACCGCCCCCAGTGCACTGCAATATTGATCTCTCATTACTAGTTTAGAAATATATCAACTACACTATATAAATAAACAAATGTCTTAAATACCATGCATATCTTTAGAATGACAATACACATTCAATGTGGACACCTGTTTGCACATAGTTTGTAAAGCTGTCGCAAAGTATACCTGCACACTGGAAACCAAACCACTACACATTGCACACACTCATCAATCTGGTAAGATGCAGAACTTTAATATTCGTGACAGTTGGACATGGCAAGCTATCCATTTCATGCTGGCACCTGAGGCCCTTCACTCTGACATCTACTACTGATGTCATCCAGTATAAGTTGTCCTGCAGCCTTGTAAAAGTCAGTCTTGTGCCATGGGGTTTGTAATAAAATACAGAGTTCTCTGGTCTGTGTAGTTGGGTAGGGGTTCTGTTATCACTGCAGTCAACTGGGAGGTGTGTGTGAGATGACACATTTCTGTGTTTATTTGTAGACCTTGTGGCTTTGGCACCAATCATTTGTCCATGTTAGCTCCTCCTGTAGTATGTTAACAGCATTGCCAAACTCAGTGATTGCACCCAATATTCAAGAATCAGCAAACTTTATAAGCTAAAGGCTGTATACTTTAGCCTGGAGTGTTGAAAAATAGATTCCAAACATTAAGGGGCCCAGCACAGATCTTTAGGGTATGCCAATGATGACAGGTCTACTGGTAAAGATTGAATCACCAACTTGTACAGCATATGTTCTGTCAGTGTACCAATTGGTTAACCATCTAGTGATGTAAGGGTTAATCCACATCTGGGAGAGTTTTTCAATGATACCTGAGTGGGGGATTGTCTCCAAACCCTAGGCCATATCAAGATAGGCATTCATAGCCTTACCTTCATCTAGGCATATCACACAGAATCAATGGGCTGTGACATTAGAGATCAGCTATAATGTGACTCAGAACATACACCTACCTGACATGGTTGGATACACACTTCACACCCTCCATATGGGCTATATTACTGTAGAAGGGTGTACATCAATATGCTTCTATCTGAGTTGCAGGACAACACCTGAAGCATGCATGTATAGACATATCCCGACTCACCTCATCAGTGAGGCAGACCAACATGTCATCATGGACCTTTCCTAAATGGACACTAGTAATATCTCAGCTGTGGGCAACAGACATATATGAGTTGTTAATGCTACATCCATATCTGTTAGATGTCCTCAAACAGGTCGAAGGCAAGCATGATGACAACACTATCATCCTGTAGAACTTGACAAGGCCAAGGCATTTGACACAAATCCACACTAAGGTTTTCACTCAACACTATCAGATGTGGCCATAAACACCTATATCACCAAGTGGGTAGGCCACTGGATCACATACATGGCACCTAAATATGTTGAAATGTGTGAAGTTACCTATATCTTGGGTTCAGTGATCAGGGCCATACATCAGGGCTGTCTGCTAGGTCCTTTCCTGTCCATTATTTAAGTCACAGATATCAAGAATGACATACGCATCCTGGGTTCAAACAGCTGTCTGGAGGACTACAGATTGTGGGCAATCACTGACCCCAGCTGTGATATCAGTATAATACAGACAGTATTAGCACACACAAACTATTGCTGCTACAGCCATGTCAACACATATGAAACTAAACAAAAAAAATGGGGGGATATGTTACATTATAAAAACAGATGCACAACCCAAAGATAATGTAGACATCGCACCCTATATGCAGACCAGTTGGCATGTGACCTGTATCCTTGGGTAGATGGTATGTGGAACATCCACCATGTGGCCACAGTGGTGACTACTCCCTTGTATGTAACACAACTACTGAGTATGCGGAGGACATCCTCATCAAAGGCCATAATACCTTCATAGGTTACAGCCTTCATCACACCAATAACTGAGTGCAATGCACCCTTCTTCATGTACCTACCTACACATCTTCCAGTCATGTGTAACTGAAGTGTACCACCTTTGCCATAGTGAGCTCTCACATACATTATTGGCCTTACCTAGGTATTCTTTTTGTTGCACAGACATTACTATCCGATGGTGCAGAAACCCCATTAGGGTGTTATACCAGATGCATATGTGATGCCTGTTTCAGTGATGCACACAGCATATGCATAGTTGTTTGACAACATTGATGGCATAGGTTACGTTCATGACAGTGTGGATATAGATATACCATGCACACCAGACACCAGTCAACTAGCCTGTATTGGATCATACTGTGACACACAGGTATATCAGTGTCCCTCCTAACACCTCCAGCAGATGTTAGTGTCAGGACTGTGTGCTTGATTACCTTTATAGATTACTGACATATCAGTACATGTTCATGCAGAACCATCTATGATCACTCAATCACATATATTATGTCAGTCATGGAATTACTGGTGGTATTATTCTTCTATTGTCCATGATTGTGCATACTTCTTTACTGTTGTCTATGAGCCTGTAACTGTGTCCCACTTGTCAGAGACCTCTGCTGACATTACAGTCACAGTCAGGCAAATCAGTTTGCATAACTTCATAATATGCATCCAACCCCAATTGTGTACAACATCTCTGATATATGTCCTCTCCAAATTTCATATCAGGATGCTTGTATCACAAAGACATCTTCTCAGTTGTTATGTCACCTTGTTTGACAGTCCCATAATACACATTTTCACTGTGCAATCTCTACTGCACCTTGTCGATATGTGATTAGTGTTCCTGCTACAACGGTCTTCCATTTACATGCCCTCACCTGCTGTACAATGTTTCACCTGTCCTCTTTCCTTGTGTTTTTTCCTACAATTCATCTGCGTGTCCCTATCCAATACATACACTTCCCCTGACTGTTTATTTTAAATGGCAGTCCATGTACCCTTACAGAAAATTTACACAACTTTTGTATAGAATACTTGGAATGGGATTCCACAATACTCTGCACTGTATACACTGTCCTGTACTAGGCTTGGACCACATACATTACAATATGATAAGCCCTGGTAATCACTGTGACATTCTGCATGATACTGCTAACCTAGAGTGCTCTAAGGTAAACAAGTTTGCTATCCGTGTTGCGTTACATGGTTTCCTGGCCAGCAACAATGAAACCATGGTTGTTTATGTTTAAACACGGTGCACAGCATGAATATGCAATCACTGCTGCTGCTCACTGCTCAAGAATGTAAACTCCACATAATCTTTATTTGAAGCTACACAGTTCATTGAATCTTACAGGTAGCTAGGGAGTCTGTTCCAAGTGTTGAGGAATGAATGAAAATTGACATCACATAAAGAAGTTATGTACTCACTATAATATTTAATCTGTGTTGTCCATTTTCATTCTTCCTCAACATGTGGGTTTGGATCCGATCCTCAGATCCTACTCGGCTGCTTTTTTCAGCTTGTGGCCTACTGCAAACTCACAAGCTCCTCCCTTACCCATAATGACATAGTCCCCCGCCATACCTCAGATCTTGTTAGCTGTTTTTTTTTTTTTACCTCTAAACAGCAAAGCAAATATGACAAGCTATCTGGAGCTCAAAAAGAGGAACATTGGCTCCTCTGGTTTCTTCTCATTCTTCCAGAAGTCATAACCTACAAAAGGTAGGGGGATGGAGGGAGGGGAGTTGAGGAAGTATGAAAATGGACAACACAGATGGAATGTCATGGTGAGTACATAATTTCTTTATCTGATGTCAATTTTCTTTCATTCCTCAACATGTGGGACACAGTCTCCAGCTACCTGAATCCCAGGTAGACTAAGAAAGAATATTCCAGAGTACTGTTGAACTGAAGGCTGCTCTTCCCCTAGAGACCAGATCAACTTGTAATAAGCAATAAAACTGAGGATTAGCCCACGTGGCTGCAACACAAATATCATCCAAGAAGTATCTGGGTAGTAATACTGAAGAGATTACCATGGCATGGACAAACCCAATTTATTGTGACAAAAGAAATGCAATCAGTTAACCACTTAACTTATCTCGATTTTGAAAGAGACAAGTACTTGATCTGACTTTCTGAATTTGACAGTTCTATTTAGATAGAAATGTTATTGTCTGTGAATGTCCAACAAATGCAGAATGCATTGCTGGAGAAATTTGGGAAGAAGACTAGAAGGTTGATGGATTGATTAATGTTGGATCCTGACACCACCTTAGGAAGAAAATATGGTTTGGTTTGTAGACACTATCTTTATGAAAAATCAAATAAGGCGGTTTAGAAGACAAGGCTTGCAGTTTTGAAACTCTTTAGCTGATGTAATAGCTACCAAAAATATTGTTTTCCAAGTTAAAAACTTTAGTTCTTATTTAGCAACATTTTCAAATGGTGATTCAGTCAGAGCTTGTAAGACTAGGTTCAAATCCCACAGTGGAGTAGGATTTTTAAAGGGAGGTTTCAATTAAAAGGTTCCTTTAATAAATGCCTTACATAGTACGATGAGAGTAAAGATGAATTGTCAATTCTGACAAGAAAATTAGACAGCAGCCAACTGAACTTTAACTGTTGAAGAACTAGACCCTTCATTAAAAATAGTAGTCAAAAATTTGAGAACCTTGGGTACTGGCGCTGAAAAGGAGTCAATTTTTTTTGTTGAACCCAAAGAAATCTTTTCCATTTATTTTTGGAAATATTCCTAGCAGAAACTTTGTGGGAAGACAATAGGATGTGATGAACAGAGGATAAATGCCCGGGTTTATCTAGCTGTCAATGGAATAGGAGAAACCATGTAGCCAACTTTAGGTCAAAAATGTCCAGATGAATCACGTCTGTCGGATGAGACAGAAAATCTGGAATTGGATCCAGGGGATGAATTAGTTGAGGCCAAAGGAAGGGGAACCACACCTGACAAGGTCAATAAGGGGCAATGAGGATGATTGTGCTCTTCAGTCAAGAAGCTTTCTGAAGAAATTTGGGGATTATAAGAATGTGGGGGTAAGCATCAAGGAGGCCGGAGCCAACTGTAGAAAAGAGCGTCTCTTGGTGACTACCATGGTGGGGGGATAAGGGCAAAAAGCCTGCTGGACTTGTTGAGGGGAGATGGAAAAATTTTGCACCACAGCTGGCCCCTAGGCAAAATATCTTTTCTGCAATTTCCCTGTTCAGAGACCACTCTTCAGGTAATAGAATGGACCTGCTCAATGTGTCTGCTATCACATTGGATTTTTCAGGAATGTGCGTTACTATCAGACATTGATTGGATGAGATTGCCCATTGCCATACTCTCAGAGCTTCTCGGCATAAGGGGTAGGGATCTGGTTCCTCCTCATTTGCCAATGTACCAGACTACTGAGAGACTATGCATATTACGGATATGCGTGTTTGCCATTTCTGTGGACCAAGTGCCTTGAACTGTCTTTCCCAAGACGTGCTTCCCCACATGGAAATCTGGGATGCGTCTGTGGTCACTATGAACTTGGGCTGAAGAACTATTAAAGGGTGGCCTTTTGAAAACTGATCTGAGCAAATCCACCACCCGATATATCTTTTTCATGCCCGAGTTATTTTGATCTGGATGTATAAAGGCTGGTACAGAATGGACCCCTGAGTTGCCAAGGTCTACCGAAGAATTCTCATATGGAATCTTGCCAATGGAACCAGAATTATGGCAGCAGAAATCAACCCTAACTTGTGTAGAATCAGTCGGACTGACAGTAGAGAGTTTTAAATTATGTTTTTGACTTAAAACCTTATAGTTTGTACCCTTAGCAAGGGAAGGGAGGCTGTCATTAATATTGTGTCAAACAAGGCTCCTATGAATTATAGCACCTGAGTTGGTTCTAGCTAAAATTTGTTGAGATTTATTGTAATGCCTAGGCGAGAGCACAGTTGGAGTACACAAATCTCTTGTTTTAATTGGTAGATGCCTGATCAAAGCAGTAATGATCCAGTTGGCCAGATAAGGAAACACTCAGAATCCATGTAGTCTCAAGCAAGCTACTACTAACTGCCATGCATTTGGTGAACACCTGGAGACTGTGGTGAGGCCAAAGGGCAGTACTCTGAATTGATAATGACTGGCTCTTAGAAACTGAAAAAATATTATGGTTGCAGAGGACTGGAAGAAGTGGCTGGCTAATAAAATAAAATATATTATACCAATGAGCCATACTAATGACAAAAACTTTATTGTAAACAAAGATAAAGCGCCTTTCTTTCATAAGTTAAAACGAACTTCATCAGATGTCTGGCTCTTAGCCGGAAGTGTAGGCATCTTCTGGAGTCTGCTCACTTTTATGTGATAATATGCATCCTGAAATTCTGTTCAGTACATCCAGTTGTCCTTGGGCAAGAAAGGCAAACTGGACTGAACTGCGACAATCTGAAACTTTGTGTACTGAACTGATCTGTTCAGTTTGCTGAGATCCAAAACTGGTCTCCATTCACCTGTTTTCTTTGGCACTAAAAAGAATCTTGATTCTTTCTGGTCTTGAGGACCTCTTGGGTGTCTTTTTTCTAGCAACTATTTTATTTCTAGTGTTGCTGCTTTCCCTGACTGGGTCGGATGTTGGGAATTTTGATTACTACTAAAGGGAGGAAGGGAAAAGGGAATTCTACAACTTCTGGAAATAATCCTCTGCACCCATGTATCTTTTGTAATGTCTAGCCAGGCTCTGTGGTGCAGGGATAGCTGATCCCCAATTACCTCCAGAGGTGGATCTGTGGACCTCCTCTGCCACGTGAGTGGTGTCTTCCATTACAGTTTCCTCCTCTGCTCCTGGGTGAACTCTCTCCACGTGGATCATGGAAAGGACACTGAGAATTTTTGAATATTTTGTGACCGCATTGTTCATTCCTAGAAAAGCTTCTTTGAGGAGTTAAAAAACATACCCACACTGCAGACAGGGCCTTACCATCTTGCTCACACCTGGAGAGTCTGTCCTTCACTTTGGGGCCAAACAACGAACTTCCATCAAAAGCAACACTGATGAAGGAAAACTTGGAGGGCTCCTCAAAATGACACAGGCACAACCAGGCATGCCCCCTTACTGAAATGCCTGAACCCGCCACCCTTGAGGTACCTTCAACTGCATGTGAAATTAGCCTCATAGATGAATTAGTAATGGACTGTAAGATAGCCTCTTGTGATGCAATGGAAGAGTGTACCCCAGCAGTTACTGCTCCTGAGAGAAATTTCGAGAGCTCCTTAATTAGATCTCTCTGTAGTCTGGTAAAGTGTGCCAAATAGTTCAGCAATCTAAAAGCGAAAGTCAATGAAATGTAAACATGCTTCCCAAATCTGTTCATCACTCTAGATTCCCTGTTGGAGGATGTACAGATGAACTCTGCTCCATGAGTTTTTTGTGGCCGCCACTATGACAGTACAGTTGTGTACACTTACCATAAATGTAGATGTTCAAGTGTATTCACTGTTGCAGTCATCACACTTGGGTTATCTGTGTATTCACTGCTGCAGTCATCACACTTGGGTTATCTGCCTCCAGGTAGCCCTCAGTCGACCTGAACACCAGAGACTTGGTATTTCTGCGTTGGCTGCTGTCACTCCAGGACTAACGTCAGGTCGTCAGGGGTATAAAAAACAGGTAGCTGACACCATTACATCAGTTTTTCTTGCCCCAAATGTCAGGAGCCCCCCAAATAGGGAGCTAAGTTATGATGGTGAAAAAACACCCCCAGTAAAAAGTAAATACCAATACACCTGAAAAGGGCGAGTATTAAACTTAGAGAGAGGAGGGAGAGACAGAGAGACAAGGGGGCTGGAGGGAGGGAAACCAGGACTGCAACAGTGAATACACTTGAACATCTACATTTATGGTAAGTGTACACAACTGTACTATGTTCTTTGTGTTTCACTGCTGCAGTCATCATACTTGGGTAGATTCCTAAAGCTGAGGAAGGGTGGAAGAAGTCAAGAAGAGTTTGGGCTAGCTAGTATGCCTTGCAGGATTGTGGTTGCAAAACCAGCCCTGGATTTGGAAAAGATAGGCAGGCGGTAATGTTTGGTTAAAGTATGTACAGAACTCCAGGTAGCAGCTTCCAGGAGGTTCCTGGTAGGGATTCCCCTGAGGAATGCTGTAGAGGTAGAAGTTGCCCTAGTGGAATGTGTTCTGACCCTCTGAGGGGTTGGTTTGCCATGGTGCTTGTAGCAGAAATGGATGCAGTGTGCTATCCATTTAGAAATTGTTTGCTTAGAAATGTCCTTGCCCTCTGCACTTGGTGCAAAGTTGACTAGTAACTGGTTAGATTTCCTGAAGGGCTTAGTCCTATCCAGGTAGAATCTGAGCTGTCTGTGCACATCCAAGGACTGCAGGATCATTTCCCCTTTATTTTGAGGATTAGGGAAGAAGGTTGGCAAATGGCTAGATTGGTTGAGAGACATACTGGAAACCACTTTAGGCATAAAGGATGGGTTAGTCCTGAGGGAAACACTGTCAGCATGGAAAATAATGAAGGGTTCCACAGCCATAAGTGCTTGTAGCTCAGACACTCTTATAGCTGAAGTGATTGCCAGAAGTAAGGCTGTTTTCCAAGAGAGTAATTTTAACTCTGCTGATACTGCAGGCTCAAGGGGGGGGGGGGGAGATTTTCAAGCACAAAGTTAAGGTCCCAAGCAGGGTTGGGTGCTCTCCTTGGTGGCCTTGTTTGCCCCTCTCAGGAACTGTTTCATATAAGAGGGTGAGCGAAGACAGGGGGCTCGGTGTCGTAATGAGCCAAAATGGCAGAAGCATGAATCTTAATACAGGAGGATGATGGGCCTTTATGGAGTAGATATGCTAATTAATTCAGGATTAGAGGCAGGGAGGGCACGGTTGTGTTCTCTCCTTTAGATTGAATCCAGGAGCAGTACCTTTTCACTTATCGGCATAGGATTTCCTTGTACTGGGTCTTCTGGCCTCAAGAATGATGTCTAGCACCTGCTTGTTTAGGTTGGTTCCTGGGGGAGATTTCAAGGAATAAGCCAGGCTGCAAGATTTAGAGTTTGCAGTTGTGGGTGGGTTGGGTTCTGGTGTAGGTGCCAGGGAGGCACCGGTGACAGGCTGTGCAGGAGGGATACCAGGGCTGGCATGGCCAGTCCGGGGCAATCAGAATTGTCCTTGGTCTGTCCTGTCATCTTGAGCAATACTCTTGGAAGAAGGGGAAGAGGGGGGGGAGGCATAGATTGAGAGGTTTACCCACTGGAAGGATAGGGCATCCACTTTCCAGGCCCTGCTGTGAGGTGTCCTGGTGCAGAATTTACTTAGCTGTGATTGCAAGGGGAGGCAAAGAGATCCACCTCTGGGGTCACCCATTTCTGAATCAGAAGGTTGAAGATGCTGGGCTCTAATTGCCACTCATGTGGGTCTAGGAGATTTCTGCTTAAGTTGTCTGCCAGAGAGTTTTGTTTGCCTGGCAGGAATTGAACTTGCAGATCAACCTGCATGTCTAAAGCCATGTTCCACAGGGCCATGGCTAGCCTGCAGAGTGGGTAACAGTGGGTTCCCCCCTGCTTATTGATGTACCACATCACTGTGGTGTTGTCTGTTTTTATTAGCAGGTGTCCTGGGGAGAGTAGGGATCTGAAAGCTATCAGAGCATGCTGCACAGCTAGCATCTCTTTTTGGTTGATGTACAGATGAATTTGACTTGGGCTCCAATGGCCCTGAATGCAATTGCCGTCCATGTGTTCCCCCCAGCCATAGTCCGATGCATCTGTGGTTAGGTTCTGGATGGCATGGGGTTGAGTAAAGGGCAGTCCCTTGTGGTTGCATGCTGCTGCCCACCAAAGAAAGTCTGTCCTTAGGGTATGATAGAAATGACTGTTTCCAGGTCCTGAGAATGTTGGCACCAAAGACTTTTTAAGTACCATTGAAGTTTCCTCATATGCAGTCTGGCATATGGAATTAGTAGAATGCATGAGACCATGAACCCTAGAGCCTGCAGGATTTCCTTGTGGATAGCTGGGTTCTGGTGGCCATTAGAGTAAAATAGTCTGAGAGATGGGCTTGTTTTTCTGGACTGAGGTATGCCATCTGGGATGCTGTGTCCAAGCTTGCTCACAGGAATACATTATTTTGACTGGGGACTAGTTTTGATTTATTTTCATTGATGGTGTAACCCAGGGAGGTTAGAAGGTTTTTTTTTACAAATGTCAGGTGCTGCAACAGCAACTCCTGACTGCTTGAATCAGGCAGTCGTCCAAGTACAGGTAAATTTGAATATTTCTCTGTCTGCAGTAAGCAATGGCTGGAGCTAGGCATTTTGTGAATACTCTGGGAGCAGTGGATAAGCTAAAGGGAAGTGCAGAGAACTGATAATGCATAGATCCTGCCTTGAAGCAAAGGTATTTCCTGCATGACTCCCTTATACGGATATGCAGATAAGCTTCTTTTAAGTCTATGGTGGCTAACCAGGCATCTCTGGCTAGCAAAGGTAGAAGCTGTTGCAGGGTGAGCAGTTTGAATTTTGGTACCACCTGGAAGGTGTTGAGAATTGAAAGGTCTGGGATTGGGTGCCAAGTGCCCTGCTTTCTGGGTACCAGTAAAAGTCGGGAATAGAATCCTTGGACCTATCTTTTCTGCAGGAACAGGTTGAATCATCGTTATAGGTAGCAGGGATTGAACTTGGTTTTGTGCCTCTGTCCACTGGCTTGGAGGGAGGTCTGGGAACCCTGTTGGGGTTGGCAGTGAATGGAAGTAGAATTAGTACCCCTGGGATACAATGTTGAGGACCCATCGGTCTTTGGTGACAGAAATCCAGTTTTTTGCATGAAGGGTAAGTTTTCCTCTTAGGGGCACAAGCAGTTGGGCAGAGGTGGAGAGTGCAGTAGAGAAGTCATTGGGAATTCTTTCCATAAGGGGATGGCTTAGCACTCCCTGCTTTAGAGGTGGAGGCACTCCATTGCTTAGATCTCTGCATACCCTGAGACTGCATTCTGGGGGTCTGCTTCCCCTGGGTCTAGTTTGAAATGGCCTTGAGGGGGCTGGAAAGGACCAATGTTTCAATGGGCAATGCCTACTGAATCTAGGAGGCTGTACTTGCAAAAATTCTTTGACTGTCTGCATAGATTTAGCTTTTTCTTCCATCTTTTTAAGAACCTCTTCTGCTTTGGTGCCAAACAGATTGTTTTTGTTCAAAGGAGCATCTAGTAATATTGATCTGACATGTTCTGGCAAGGTTCTGCTCCTTAACACAGGCATGCTTTCTCAGTACAGAACCAGACTGCTGCCCTGCAAGATGCTTCTAGGGCATCAAAGCCACACTGCAATGTATGCTTGTTGACTTGGCTCACACAGAATGCATAAGCTCTTGCAATTCTTTATTTTCTGCACAGTCTGTAAAGGTAGTTATTTTTGCTTAAGTTCCATAACATGTTGTTGGTACTTCAGCATGTGAAATTGACAACTCAAAGAGATAGAGAACGAAAATATTAGTGACAAAAAGGGCCCGACAACAGATGGTTCGGGTGTTGAACAAGGCACAAAACTGACAGCGAGGTACATCATGGTCTGGGCCTAAAGAGGTGACGCAGAAAGAATGAAAATCTCAGTGTGGTATTTGCGTAACACAGGCAAGACGATTGTTAACTTTTTCTGACATCAGTTAGAGCAAGAAAAAAGGATCCCCAATGGGGTACTTAAGCTTTAGAAGACTTCAGGATGATTCAATTTGTAAATGAAAAACTCAGGTAGCGGCTGACCGGCATTCATGCAAACTGCTTCTGCTACGAGCTCCTCGGCAAGAAAGACTGATGTAATGGCGTCAGCTGCCTGTTTTTATACCGCTGACGACCTGAAGACAGTCCTGGAGTGACAGCAACCAACGCAGAAATACTAAGTCTCTGGTTTTTGGGCCGACTGAGGGCTACCTGCAGGCAGACAACCCAAGTGTGATGATTGCAACAGTGAAACACGAAGAACATCATGGTATCTACTGGTACTCCCTTGCTCCAAAAGTCTTTCCCCTTGGGTGGTGCCAGCACCTATTTGGTCTCTTGGGGATCGGCTCAACAGAACTGAGTTCCTTCCACGCCAGCTGCGAGATCAAAAAGTACAGTTTTGTACCTACCATAAATGTAGATGTCCGATAGATATGCAACTGCAGTCCTGACATATGGGTTGTCCTGCCTCAGGCATCCCTTTGGTCGGCCGGATTCCAAAGTCTGGGCCCAGCGTCAGCTGATGTCGCCTCTTCCCTGACGTCAGAGCGGTCGGGGTATAAAAGTATCATCCGACGCCATCTTCTTCAGTGTTTCTTGCCCCAGATGCCCTCCAAGGAAGGCTAAATTTAGAGAATGGATAAAAAATCCAGACATGCACAACAGTAATAAACAGATACACCATAACAGATATCCCCAGCTAATTAGAAAAAGGGGGAGTGGACCCAAAAAGAGAATTACAGAGGGGTAGGAGGGAGGGAAAACCTGACTACAGTTGCATATCTATCGGACATCTACATTTATGGTAGGTACAAAACTGTACTATGTCCTTCAAGAATGCAACTGCAGTCCTGACATATGGGTTGAATACCATAGCCAAGCTGGGGGTGGTAGGATCTAAGATAAGGAAGATGCAGCTAAAATGCCCTGCAGGACTGCAGAAGCAAAGCCTGCTCAGGATCTGGAATATAAAGGCAGGTTGTAATGGTTGGAAAATGTATGCACGGAGCTCCATGTAGCAGCTTCTAGAATGTCCTTTGTAGCCACCCCTCTTAGAAAGGCTGTGGAGGTGGCTGTAGCTCTGGTGGAGTGTGGTCTGATATTGGCTGGCACACCTTTTCCATGGAAAGAGTAGCAGAATCTGATGCAGTTTCCAATCCATTTTGAATTTGTTCATTTGGAAATTGTCTTTCCTTGTGCTCCAGCAGCATAAGCCACAAATAGTTGGTCAGACTTTCTGTTGGCCTTTGTTCTGTCCGAGTAGTAGCGCAATTGTCTTTGTATGTCCAAAGTGTGTGGAAGCTTCTCTCCTTTATTTTGAGGATTGGGAAAGAAAGTAGGCAGGTGAATTGCTTGATTTAGAGAAACCCTGGATATCACCTTTGGCATGAATGAAGGATTGGATCTTAAAGAGACTCTGTCCTGTTGGAAAATGAGAAATGGAGGTACTGCCATGAGGGCCTGTATCTCCGAGACTCTTCTTGCTGAAGTAATTGCCAACAGGAAAACTGTTTTCCAGGAGAAAAATTGCAATTCTGAAGTTGTTGCTGGCTCAAAAGGAAGAAGAGTTAATTTTTCCAAGACGAAGTTGAGGTCCCATGCAGGCACTGGTGGTTTTCTTGGAGGTTTGATATTCTTTATCCCTCTTAGAAACTGTCTTAGCAAAAGATGTGAAAACACAGGTGGATCTCAGTTGTATTTTGCTGAAATTGCTGAAGCGTGTATTTTTATGGAGGAATATGAAATGCCATTGTGAAGCATTTCTGCCAAGTATTCTAGTATCTGTGGGATGCTCATTACTGATGCATCATGACCCTTGTTGGCATTCCAGATATTGAATCTCTTCCATTTCGCTGAGTAAGCTTTTCTGGTGGAAGGTTTGCGTGCTTCCAGTAAGATCTCTTGAACTTTCTTGGAGAGAAAAATATGGGGAGAAGTCATGGAGTCCTCCAAGCTGTCAGTTGCAATGTTTGCAGGGATGAACAGTCCTGTAAATGTGTTGAGTTATAAGCAGAGGCCATTGAGGCAGGGGCCACGGCTTGGTGCGAGTTATGCTCCTTAGTAATGGATACCAGTGTTGTCTTGGCCAGTCTGGAGCTATGAAAATGCCTTTCGCTTGTTCTGCTTTGATCTTCAGTAACACCTTGGTCATTAATGGTAGAGGTGGGAATGCATAGATTGTTAGAGAACTCCAGCTGAAGGAGAGAGCATCCATTCTCCAGGCTTGAGGATGGTGTGTCCTTGAGCAGAACTTCTTCAGATGATGATTGAGGTGTGAGGCAAAGAAATCTATGTCCGGCCTTCCCCATGCATGAGTTATTTGTGAAAAAATGTCTGGATGCAACATCCATTCGTGCGGATCCATAATGTTTCTGCTCAGACTGTCTGCCAGAACATTGTCCTTGCCTGGAACAAACTGGGATTGCAACTGTATGTTCAGTTTCAGGCTGTTGTCTGTCTTTATTAGCAGATGACCTTGCTGAAGAAATTTTCCGAAGGCCTCGATTGCATGAATCACTGCCAACATCTCTTTTTGATTGATGTGCAGATGTAATTCCCGGGGTGTCCATTGACCTTGAATGCATCTGCCCTCGATGTGCGCCCCCATCCATGATCTGAGGCATCTGTTGTAATGGTTTGGCTTGCTTGAGGTTTGTTGAAAAACATGCCTTTGTTTAGCTGGCTTGCTTGTGCCCACCACAAAAATTCCTTTTGTAGACATGGAATCAGTGGAATTATTGCTTCTAAGTTGTGGCTGTGTTGAGACCATAAACTTTTTAGGTACCATTGTAGTTTTCTCATGTGTAGTCTTGCCAGTGGGATCAGAAGAATGTAAGATGCCATGAAACCCAGGGCCTGCAGGATTTTCCTTGCAGTCATCTGGGTGTGCTTTGCTAGACTTTTGAAGTAATCTGGTAATTGTTCTTGTTTTTCTTATGTGAGAAAAGCCATTTGTGAGTTTGTGCCCAGTTTGGCTCTTAGAAAAATTATTTGTTGGGATGGCAGTAGTCTTGATTTTTGAATGTTGACTGTGTATCCCAAAGCCTGTAGTAAGTGAATGACATAGTCCAAGTTTCTTATCAAGGCTTGCTTGCTGTCCACTTGTATAAGGCAGTCGCCCAGGTAAGGGTATATTTGCATCCCCTGAAGTCTGCAATGTGCAATTACTGATGCCAGGCATTTCGAGAATACTCTGGGTGCAGTAGCTAAGCCATAAAGCAATGCTGAGAATTGATAATGCTCTGGCCCTGCAAGAAAACTGAGGTATCTTCTGCAGCTGTGTCTGATTGGGACATGCAGGTATGCCTCCTTGAGGTCCAGAGTAACCAGCCAAGACCCCCTTGCCCAGCATGGGAAGGAGTTGCTGTAACGTCAGCATTTTGAATTTTGGCACAATGAGAAAAGTGTTTAGAGCGGACAAGTCCAGTATAGGTCTCCATTCTTTTCTTGGAACAAGGAACAGTCTTGAGTAGAATCCCTGGCCTTGTTCCTGAGGAGGAACCTTTTCTATTGCTTTGATTTGCAGCAGCTTTGAAACTTGTATGAGTGCCTCTGCCTTTTGATTTTGTGGCAGGATTGGCATGCCTTGTCTTGTTGGTAAGGTATGGAAGTGGAACCTGTAACCTTTGTCTATTATGTCCAAAATCCATTTGTCCTTTGTGAAAAATGTGCCTTTTTTTTTTTTTTTTTTGAAAATAAAGATAATTTTCCGCCTGAAGGTGCTTCTCTTTGAGCCTTGGTCGGCGGTGTCAAAGTCAAGTCATTGTGATTGTCCCTGTGGAGCAGTAGAAGTCCCTGCGCCACTTCTCTGATTAGTAGGTTGCCACTGGCGGCCTCCGTATGAGCCTCGGTATTGCCCTCTACCTCGAGCACGCCTGTTTTTTCCCCTTTGGAACTTGTCAGTGTCTGGAAAGGACCAATTCTTCGAAGGCCAATTCCGGCTGAACCTTTGTGGCTGAACCTGGAGGAAATCTCTGACTGTTTGTACTGATTTAGCCTTTTCCTCAATAGTTTTCAACACATCCTGTGCATTATCACCAAATAACTTGTGTTTTTCCAGAGATGCATCTAGAAGCTTTACTTTAACATGATCTGGCAATGCCTGTTCTTTCAACCAAGCATGTCTACGTATGACGGCCCCTGTCATAGCTGTCCTACATGAAGCTTCCAATGCATCATAACCACACTGAAGAAAATGATTGCTAACCAGCTGAGTATTATGAACCAAATCCTGCAAGGCCTTTTTATCTAAAGGCTCAGGAGAGGCTAACCTTTTCTGCAAATCATCCAGCAAGAAATCCTGATACTGAATCATATGAAAAAGACAGTTAAGTACCCTGATGGCAAGGGTGGTTGAGGTATAAACATTTTTACCCCACCTCTACAGGGACCTAGATTCCCTGTCTGCGGGCAAAGGATTTTTTGGCCGTGGAAGTGGCCACTCCTTTGGACCCCTGAGAAACAGTTTATAGATCAACAGAGTGGGCCTTAAAGAGATGTTTATGAGTTTCAGGAACCCTGTAATATCTGTCTGGCTTGACAGGAGCAGGAGGGAGAGAAGGCCTGTGCTGGGGTAAGTTAAGGAAGGTCCGAAGCGTTTTCCTGGAGTCAGAAAAATCCTGGCCCTGCCACTGAAAATGCTCTCTCATGGAGTGGAGAATTTCCCCGAAAGAAATATCCTCAGGAGGAGAGGCAGAGGGAATGGATTCATCAGCATCAGAATCCTAGTAGGCCGGGAAGGTTTCTTCCTGGGAATCTGAATGGCCTGACTCATCAGAGGCTTCATCTGAGAAAAGGGTATCTGCCTGCTCAACCCTAGGCCTTTTGTCTGAAGGTGGCCGAGAACCTCTGTCTGGATGAGCCTGAGAGCCCCTGATTAAAGCAATTAGATCTGCAGCTAAAGTCATGATCTGTTTTTCCGAAGTGGGACCCTGTGAGAAAGATTTAGTAGGGTGAGACTTAGCCTGGCTGGCAGCCTTAGCAAGTGTGTAGGCCTTGATGGACATAGGCACAGGAGGCCTAGCTGCCCCCACGTGCTGGAGTAACTTAGTCCACCGGTATGGTGTCAGGCAAATCTTGGGCTTCGGTTTCAGGAGGAAAATCAATAACCGGCACCGGAGAAGCCTCCGGGACCGAAGTGTGCGGTAAAAGTGGTGTTGTCGGCCTGGAGTGGTTGAATTACCGCCTCTGAAGAGACCGATGCACTCGAGGTGGGCTTTAGCGTGGTGCCGGTGAAAGTCGCGGGCCGCGAATGTCAGTCCCGGTCCTTCCGTTTTTTGGAAATATGTGCTGTCGGTAGTTCCGACGGCATGATATAGGAGTAATTTTCCCCAAAAAAGTCTACAGCAAATTCTGCCCGGCGCCTAAGTGTGCGCTTATTGAAGGAAGCACAGGCAGCACAGGCCGAGATGTCGTGGTCTGGGCCAAGGCAGGCAAGGCAATAAGAATGGAAGTCCTTATGAGGTATTTGTTTACCACAAGACAAGCAATTATTAACTTTTGCAGTTTTATCTGACATCGGCTGAGGCAAGAAAAGGTTCCCTTAGCTTTTTGATGACTTCGGTATCTGAAAACACAGGAGCTGGCCGACCGGCACTTGCGAACTGCTTCTGCTTAGGGCACCATGCGGCAAGAAAGACTGAAGAAGATGGCGTCGGCTGATACTTTTATACCCCGTCCGCTCTGACGTCAGGGAAGAGGTGACATCAGCCGACGCCGGACCCAGACTTTGGAATCCGGCCAACCGAAGGGCTGCCTGAGGCAGAACAACCCATATGTCAGTACTGCAGTTGCATTCTTGAAGGACATCAATGAGCTCACTGATGGGAAGAGTCACCCAGAAAGTAGATGGTCAGACCCAGATGCCTCCAGGAATATCAATTCCTCTTGGGGAGGTTATCAGTAGACCAACCACCCCTTTGCTTAAGGATCTCCAAAATGTCTCCAAAGGAGATTGTTAAAGTGGTACTACACTATTCAGGTAGACTCTACCTTTACTCAATGAAGACACTGAGACAGTTCTGCTGTTATGACATTCATTTACTGCACACAAGGTTTACATCTAGCTTAACAATGAAAGGTATATACATCAAAACGTACTTCAGCTTAGAATAATCAAAGTCTCTGATACAAAAGAAAAAGTCCCAATCTTTATACAGTCTTTTTTGCCTGCATCAGCAGTTTAGAGAATTTGGCAGAATAACAAGTCTTTCCTTTCAAGCTGGTCTGCTGATAGTTTGTTTTCCATATCTTAAACATTCTGTTCCTGAAGAATAACTCCTTTTGTCCTTGGCCTATCTTGTGTACCATATTGACAAGACACAGCTGCATACAAGAGTTCATCTTGACCTGCTTGTAGATAATAATAATAAATTTCACAAGCTGCATAGTTCATAAAAGATAAAATATTTTACTTCTATTAACAATAAATGCCAAGCTATACGTTTTTGCCAAGTTAGTTAACTGCATGCACTGTACACACTGAAATGCAATTTACTTCACATTTTCAGAAAAAATCCACTGAAGTCCATTTCAACCCGTTTTTTACTCTCAATTCCCTCTTTTCATTTAAAAAGAGGAGAAATTCCAGGGCAATAATATACAAAATGTTTTGAAGACAGTTCCAGTCTTCCTTATATACCATACCAACAGACGCAACAGTTTAATCATCAGGTATTGGAACATTTGGGTACACAAAGTTATGGCCCACTGTAAAGAACAAGTACTGGCATCCTCAGTTAAAGAAAATCTGCAATTTAGTGCGTGCTGAATGCTTAATATGTTTGCAGGTTAATGCTCAATTAAAAAAGCTACAGTTACTAAGGGTAACTCCAACAAATGGACCTTGGTATGCCATCCAAATTGACTTTGCAGGTCCATTATAGGTTCATAGGTTAGTACTAGGTTAACTGAAGGGCCATTTTAAGCCTAGCCAATTATCCCTTGTGAGACTCAAACCCTGTGCCTTGTGTTTGTAAGGCAAATACCTTAACCATTAGGCCCCCCTCCCAATCCAATACTATCCCCAGCTAAAAGTGGGTACAGGTATCTTCTAGTGGTAGTTGATGTTTTTTTTCAAAATGGGTAGAAGCAATTCCTACAAAAACAATGACAGCTAAGGCTACAGCAGAAGCCTTATAAAAAAACATTTTTTGTCATTGGGGATGGCCACGAGTTATCAAATCCGATAACGGGCCACAATTTGCCAGTAAACTGATGAAAGCTTTGTGTGATTTGCTTGGTATCCAGCAACTATTTCATGTTCCTTACCATCCTCAGTCTAATGGGGGTGGTTAAAAGAATAAACAGGACTCTGAAGGAACACCTTAAGAAAGCCTGCTTAAAAAAAAAAAAAACATAAATTGGGTAAAACATTTGCCTGGAATCTTGCTGGTTGCCAGAGCAACTCCACACAGTAAAACAGGAATATCACCTTTTGAAGTTATGACAGGCAGGAAAATGCCTGTACAATTGCCATTCAAATCTATTGTTAGTACAATTAATTAGCTAATTAGTAGCATTAAAAATTGCACAGCATCAACAATGGTTAAAAAATATTTCTAAATTGTGTCAAAGCCTATCAAAAATGCAAGCATTCAAATTACGATAAAAAAATCCTATTATGCCAGAAGATAACCTTCCCTCTGGGGCACGGGTATTAATCAAGATGTTCCAGATGAACGGTCCATGGGACAGTAATTGGCAAGGACCTTTTAAAATAATTGCTCAGTTAGGAACTCTAGTGCACAAAGTTAAAAAAAAAAACGAAAGAACAAAATAATTCTTGCTCATAAAGATCAGTTAAAAGTTAAGTGACTTTTTGTTTTTTTTTTTTAAGCTCACAGCAAATGCAAAGTCTGAAACAGTTAAAAATGATTATCAAAACAACTTTTCAAATTAATACCACTTACGTAGAAAGGTTATACTACTGTACATAAAGACTCTGTTATTGTACAGACTGTACTCATTGGAGCCCTTTGGGTAGAGTGTCAAACAAGTGAAATGCAAGTTTAAAAAATAAACAATGACAATAATATTCTAAAGCTAAGTTGGTGTAAATGCTCAAAATTAAATCTTTTTTTTTGTGGGCAAAGACAGCAGGACAACTTCACTTGTCCTTCTAATGCTAATTGTACCTTTGGGCATATTCAAAGTCCAAAGAAGTTCTGTGCTATGACTAAAGTCCCACCAAACAGCACACAGCAAAATTCAAAAAAGAAAAGAATGGCAGGACACTGCTGGAGTAACTCCTCCTTTTATTAAAACACTCAAGTAACAGCCAAGGATAAGCGCTTTCGGGTGTGATACCCTTCATCAGATAAAGAGGACTAACATTTCCATTAATTTAAACTAAAAACCAACCAATCAGCAATCAATATACTACCCACCTTTTCTGTAGGGCAGGTTTCAATGGAACCATGTCATTTAAACCTGGGCTCCTATGAGCCCTCAGCTCCAATATCCATTTGGATTCAAGGGATTCTGTCAGTAACTTTATGTCCCCTCCCCTATTATTTAACCTTACGTTAACCACAGCCCTGAAACTAAAAGTATGTGTGGAGTGCTGTTCAATGTGCCTATAAAGAGCATTATGCACATTTTTATTTCTGATACTGGAAAGATGCTGCAAAATTCTGATCTTAAACATATTGTTGGTCTTCCCAACATAATAAGCTGTGCACTGTTCACATGTAGCCAAATAAACTATATGACTAGTCCTACAAGTAGCCCTTGCCTTAAGGTTATAAACCTTGCCAGTAACAGGATGTTTAAAGGCCGTGTCTTTATTAATGGAAGGGCAGGCTTTACACAAGCCACAGGGAATACTACCCGGGCTATCCTTGAACGGAATAGAGGTGGTAATAACCCTTTCAGTGCAAAGGATGTCCTTCAAATTCTTGTTTCTCTTGTATCCAAAACTGGGTTTGTTCCCTATAAGACCTTTCAACTTATCATCACTTCTTAAGATGTTCCAGTTTTTAAAAACAATAGTTTTTATATCTTTTATATTACTGCTATAGGTGACAAATAATTTAGGTTCCATTGATGTATATTTATAGGGAACATTGGCCTTGGCATCAACTTGCTCTTGTCTAAGCCATGGTTTGTATTTACTATCCCTTTTCTGTCTGCTGTCCCTTATGACATCACATATCATATCCTCATTGTATCCCCTGTCCAATAGACAATGCTTCAAAGACTCAATGTCTTTCTCATACTCTGCATCATCCAGTGATATCCTAGATATTCTGCCAGCCTGGCCCTGAACAATATTGGGGAACATGTAACGGGGGTGCATGCTGTCAAAACACAAGCAGCTATTCTTCCAACAATCCTTATTATACAGCTTCGATGAGAAGCCATTACTGGTTTGTATAATGCTAACATCTAAAAAATCTATGCTGGTATCCGAAAAGTTCAACTTGAACCTTAGAAAGGATGTGGTGGAGTGTAAATAGCTGACAAAATCTATTAACATGTCTGCATCACCCCTCCAAAAGAAAAAAACATCATCTACAAAACGTGTATACATATACACATGTTGTTTCCATATTGGATGATCTAGGATTACATCTTTCTCCCAAAACCAAAGCAAACGAGGAGCATGGAGATGGTCCTCAAGTGAGGGCAGGGATCCAGGCAAGAGGAGGACGACTTATGAATGACTTTTGATAGTAATAGTGGTATTGTTTTTAATCTTTCTTCACATATCTTAACACAAGATGAATTGTATGTGTTAAACAAAGGTCTGACCTTTGTGCCCGGTAGGGCAAGTGGTTTTAGTGATGTTATGTTAGATATTCTGTTGTTTTGTAGAACGCTAGCTCTAATGTGTATCTTTGGGAATGGTAACGAGATAGGAACTACTTTAAAACAACCTAGTAATGTGCCACCCTTTTCTCCAGCTTTAAACTTGTTTATCAACAGCTGTGAGAATGATTTACAGGAATATTTTCAAAGAGGTGAGCTACACAAATACCATAATTTAACGCGACCCCAGCAAAAAGCCTTACAAGATTTGGGCTCTAATAAAGATTTGGTTATAAAGATGGCTGACAAAGGGGGCGCAGTAGTAGTGTTGGACACCACTTTTTACCAACAAAAGATTCAGGGGTTATTATCTGACAAAAATGTTTATGTTCCGCTTAACCCTGTAGGTGTTAAGATGTTAGTGGATGAGGTACACAATAGCCTGAAACGATTACATTTTGAGATGCTAATTAGTGATGAGATGTTACAATTTCTTTGGATAGAAAAAGCAGTTATACCTATCTTTAAAGCCCTGCCCAAAATTCATAAATCGGTGGCAGATCCCCCTTTTAGACCCATTGTCTCAGGCAGAGGCTGGGTCACACAGAATATCTCCATTTGGATAGAATATACATTTCGACCATTATTGGATAGGGTAACATCCGTATTGAAAGACACAGGTGATTTTCTCAGAAGGGTAGGTAGATTTAATCATAACAAGCCACAGGGAAATCTTTTAATGGTGACGTTGGATGTCCACAATCTTTTTACTGTGATCAGTAATGATTTTGGTATCCAAGCCATAGGTGAGGTCCTGAGTGACCTGGGTGAACATGACAACAAAATATCCCTGATTAAGGTGATGCTGGCCTTGGTTTTAGAGAACAATGTCTTTATAGGGGGTAAGCAAATATACAGACAAGCACAGGGGGTAGCCATGGGCACCCCCTGTGTCAATACATATGCCAACCTGGTCCTTTGGTTTTGGGAGAAAGATGTAATCCTAGATCATCCAATATGGAAACAACATGTGTATATGTATACATGTTTTGTAGATGATGTTTTTTTCTTTTGGAGGGGTGATGCAGACATGTTAATAGATTTTGTCAGCTATTTACACTCCACCACATCCTTTCTAAGGTTCAAGTTGAACTTTTCGGATACCAGCATAGATTTTTTAGATGTTAGCATTATACAAACCAGTAATGGCTTCTCATCGAAGCTGTATAAGAAGGATTGTTGGAAGAATAGCTTGTTGTGTTTTGACAGCATGCACCCCCGTTACATGTTCCCCAATACTGTTCAGGGCCAGGCTGGCAGAATATCCAGGATATCACTGGATGATACAGAGTATGAGAAAGACATTGAGTCTTTGAAGCATTGTCTATTGGACAGGGGATACAATGAGGATATGATATGTGATGTCATAAGGGACAGCAGACAGAAAAGGGATAGTAAATACAAACCATGGCTTAGACAAGAGCAAGTTGATGCCAAGGCCAATGTTCCCTATAAATATACATCAAGGGAACCTAAATTATTTGTCACCTATAGCAGTAATATAAAAGATATAAAAACTATTGTTTTTAAAAACTGGAACATCTTAAGAAGTGATAACAAGTTGAAAGGTCTTATAGGGACCAAACCCAGTTTTGGATACAAGAGAAACAAGAATTTGAAGGACATCCTTTGCACTGAAAGGGTTATTACCACCTCTATTCCATTCAAGGATAGCCCGGGTAGTATTCCCTGTGGCTTGTGTAAAGCCTGCCCTTCCATTAATAAAGACACGGCCTTTAAACATCCTGTTACTGGCAAGGTTTATAACCTTAAGGCAAGGGCTACTTGTAGGACTAGTCATATAGTTTATTTGGCTACATGTGAACAGTGCACAGCTTATTATGTTGGAAAGACCAACAATATGTTTAAGATCAGAATTTTGCAGCATCTTTCCAATATCAGAAATAAAAATGTGCATAATGCTCTTTATAGGCACATTGAACAGCACTCCACACATACTTTTAGTTTCAGGGCTGTGGTTAACGTAAGGTTAAATAATAGGGGAGGGGACATAAAGTTACTGACAGAATCCCTTGAATCCAAATGGATATTGGAGCCGAGGGCTCACAGGAGCCCAGGTTTAAATGACATGGTTCCATTGAAACCCGCCCTACAGAAAAGGCGGGTAGTATATTGATTGCTGATTGGTTGGTTTTTAGTTTAAATTAATGGAAATGTTAGTCCTCTTTATCTGATGAAGGGTATCACACCCAAAAGCGCTTATCCTTGGCTGTTACTTGAGTGTTTTAATAAAAGAAGGAGTTACTCCAGCAGTGTCCTGCCATTCTTTTCTTTTTTGACCTTTGGGCATATAATAGTTCCCAGTAACATTACCTTTTGGTCCGTGGTTATGGATCATTATTACATTCGTCCAAATAGTCCTAAGGTAACCCCCTAAATTTGATCCCAAAGTTTCTATTAAATGTTGTCAATTTCCTATATTTTATTTGGAAAAAAAATTCAAAAAATATCCACCAAACACAACGGCTAGTCTTCACTTATGTGAAGAAATGTGGTAATCATACCATACAGGGAATTAGTATTCCTCCCAATAATATAAAATTATAACTAAATGTTACTGCTGGAGTTTCTGTAATATGTACTAATACCACAGTCATCACAAGCAGCATACATTGGGCATATGTTCTATCAATATTAACAGGTAAACCTACCTCTGTTCATACAGACTATTTGGTTAAAATCCCTTCTACTTGTGAAAAGGCAGGCAGACAGTATGAAAAGGTTATAGTACATTTTAACATCACATTCCCAGACACAGGCAGGTGCCGATATAAAAGAGCTTGGTATGATACTCTGCTAGGAGGCCTAGGCATAGGCATTGGAGTTATTAATGCAACTCACGTTGAAATTCTAAATAATCGTTTAAAAGTAATGGGGGAAGATACATTTGAGATTGTGCATTTACAAGCATCCTGGAATCCAGAAATATGGAAGACACACCTGCACAATATAAATTATCAGCAGCAATTTTTAGACCATTATGATGCTATGCAGCTACATCAGTTGACATTTGATGGTAACATGACAATTTTTGTAAATTGGACAAAATGCACTATGCAATCTTTGTATGTGAAAATTAAAAAAAAAAATGGAATACAAACTGAATTAAAAGTTATGTACTCACCATAACGTTCCATCTGAGTAGGTGACTTCATTTGGATGCAACCTGTGGGTATCGGATCCGACCTCGGATCCGAGCTGGCATTTCAAAAGCTTAGGCTCCGAGCTCCTAGCTCCTCCCTCTTACCCATAACCCCTTGCCAAGCCCTGACTGACCTCAGATTGAGTTTGCCTAAATAATACTGACTACAGTACATGAACAAAGCATAACTACTCGCTCTATAAAGGTCAGGGGGATGGAGGGGGGGATGGTTGCATCCAAATGAAGTCACCTACTCAGATGGAATGTTATGGTGAGTACATAACTTCTAAATCTGAAGTAGGCAGACTTCATTTGTCTGCAACCTGTGGGACAGAGTCCCCAGCTACCTGAATCTTGGGCCGTCATGGAAGGATGTTCGAGCACCGCTGAGTCAAAGGATGCTCTTCCCTGGAAACAACATCCACCTTATAATGAGAAATAAAGGTATGAGGCGAGGCCCAAGTAGCTGCCAGCAGATATCATCCAATGACACACGGGACTTAAAGGCGGCTGACGTGGAGACTGCCCTAGTAGAATGAGCCGTAACCCTCTGAGGAGCAGGTCTACCTGAAGTGTCATATGCCTGCAGAATACAATTAGCAATCCACCTAGATAGTGTGACTTTAGACACTGCTTTACCCAAAGCAAATTTAGCAAAGGAGACGAACAGCTGATCTGATTGCCTGTGACCAGCTGTTCTGTGAATATAAAATCGTAATTGTCTATGAACATCCAAGGAATGCAATTTGTATTCTCCTTTGTTTGAGTACTTGGGAAAATACACAGGTAAATTGATTGATTGGTTGATATTAGATTCTGAAGAGACCTTCGGAAGAAAAGATGGATTGGTCCTGAGGCACACCCTATCTGGAAAGAAAGAAAGGTAAGGCGCTTGACGATAGAGCCTGAAGTTCAGACACTCTTTTGGCTGAAGTGATAGCTACTAAGAAGGCAGTCTTCCAGGAAAGGTACTTTAGGTCTGTAGAAGCTGCAGGCTCAAGGAGGAGCAGTAAGGGCTTGCAGAACTAAAGATAGGTCCCAAGGTGGTACAATCTCCTTGACTGGAGGCCTCAACAAAAATCCCTTTGAGAAAGGTTTTGCACAATTTCGCCATGAGGGAGCTGTCTCATGACCAATGTGATAATGCGAGATGGCTGCCAATTGTACCTTAATCGTGGAAGAACTTGCCCCTTGATGAAAGAGGTCTGTTAAAAAATCCAGCACTGCTGACATAGGTGCTGAGAAAGGATCCAAAGTTCTCTGAACCGCCCAAATAGAGAATCTCTTCCATTTACTCCGATAAACCTGCCTGGTGGAAGGTTTATGAGCTGCCACTAAAATGGCCTTGACCGGTGACGAGATACCGGGAGTCCTAATCAAGGATGGAACTGGAGCAGCCAAGCTGTCAATTTCAGGGAGTGTAGATTGGGAACCGAAATTCCCAGAGGGTGGGAGATGAGATCCAGAATCGGATCCAGAATCCAGGGTGGATTGATTTTGTGAGACCATACAAAGGGGAACCAGGGTTGACGAGGCCAGAACGGGGCAATGAGAATCATTCTGCTCCCCAAACTGTTGGCTTTCTGCAGAAGCCTCTGCATCAGAGGTAGTGGAGGGTAGGCATAAAGGAGACCGGGAGGCCAAGCATGCACCAGCGCATCTCTCGAATTCCCTGGTGGGGAAGCAGAGCGAAGAAATTGTCGCATTTGGCGTTTGAGGGAGAGGCAAAAGATCGCAACAGGGTTGCCCCAAACGGCAAAAATCTTCTTCGCTACCTGAGGATTGAGAGACCACTCGTGAGGAGAAAGAATGGTGCGACTGAGTTTGTCCGCAAGGATGTTGGATTTTCCGAATGCGTTGCTACCAGAAAGCGCTTGGTGGAAATTGCCCATTCCCAGACTCTCATGGCCTCTCGACAAAGGGGATAGGACCTGGTTCCTCCCTGTTTGTTGATGTACCAGACTACCGACATGTTGTCTGTCTGAATCGCAATAGTCCCTGAAGGTAGAACGTGGTGAAGTGCTTGCAACGCTAGGAGCACCGCCCTCATTTCCAGGACATTTATATGCAACGACGTCTCTGTGGGGTTCCACGTGCCTTGGACAATCTTTCCGCAGAATGCCCCCACCCGAGGCAAGAAGCGCCCGTGGTCACTGTGGCTCGGGAAATGCAGCACAAAAGGTCTCCCTGTCAGGGCTCCGGAGAAAGAAGCCACCAAAGAAGGGAATCCTTGCACGCTTTGCTGACCGCTATCGGAGTGTTGAGAGAGGAAGAGAGAGGGGACCACTGAACCTGAAGGGTCCATTGAAGAACCCGCATGCGTAAGCGTGCATGAATAAGAAGCGGATAGCTGCCGCCATCGAACCTAGGGCCCTCAGGACCAAGCTGCAGTCGGAAATGGTTGCAGGACCGCTGCTACATGACACTTCAGGTTGGCAATTCTGTCTGGAGTGAGGAAGGCTCGCATTGACCTGGTGTTTAGCCTTCCTCCTATGAAATCTATAGCTTGTGTGGGGTGCAGTAAAGATTTCTCCCAGTTGACAGTGATGCCCAGCCTTGGGGCTAGTCGAAGAAAGTAGTCCCTGGCTGAGCACAGAAGATGCCTTGATGATGCCATCAGGAGCCAGTCATCCAGGTACGGAAAGACCTGTAATCCCTGGAGCCTCAGGTGGGCCGCTACCACCGCTAGAACCTTGGTGAACACCCTGGGGGCTGAGGTGAGACCAAAGGGAAGGACCCTGAACTGGTAATGACTGGCTCCCAGCCGGAAGCGAAGAAACCTCCTGGACCGTCTGTCCATGCGAATGTGGTAGTACGCGTCCTTGAGGTCGATGGAGCACATCCAGTCGTTCTCCCTCAAGAGGGGGAGTATAGATTGAAGGGTGACCATCCGGAACTTTTGCTTGGTTATTGACAGGTTCAGCAGGGAAAGATCTAAGATTGGACTTAAGTCCCCCGTTTTCTTTGACACCAAAAAGAACCTGGAGTAAAACCCTGACCCGGTTTGATCTGGGGGGACGCACTGGATAGCTCTTTTTTCTAGCAGCTGTTCGATTTCGATAGCTGCTGCCTCCCTTTGGTCGGGTGGAACATCTGGGAGGCTGCGAGATCTGGGAACTTTGTACAGGGGGATTGTATAACCTCTGGATATCACGCGAAGCACCCAACGGTCTGATGTGATGGACTCCCAAGAAGTTAGGTGCCTCGAGAAACGCCCCCCGACTGCCTCCAGAGACGGACAGCCGGGCAACCCTTCAGGGCTGCTGCGTGGGTCTCTCAGAGAAAGGTTCTCTGGACCCAAAGTTTCTAGGAGCCCCCCTGCCTCTAGGGCGGCGACCTCCCTGTCCTCCTCTGCCACGGGAGGACTGGTTATCCAGAGCAGGTTGGGACTGCTGCGATTTCCGGAACCACATCTTCTTCTGTCCCTTTTGGTTCTTCGAGAAGGACCTCTGGGGAGCTGAGAAGCGGACTCCGACGGCAGACAGCGTCTTCCCGTCCTTTTCGCTCTGGACCAGTGTTTCACGAACAGTCTTGCCAAACAAGGCAGAACCATCAAAGGGGGCATTCGCGAAAGTCGCCTTGAAGGGCTCTGCGAAATCACAGTGGCGGAGCCAGGCCTGCCGCCTCATGACTAGGTCTGCTCCGCTGGCTCTAGCGGCTCCCTCAGTAGCATGAGAAAGTAGCCGCATAGATGTGTTAGAAACCGCTCTAAGAGTGGCCATTCGGGTGGAGTATACCTGCTTATCCTCACCCGACATGGACTCTGGGGGAGATGCAGCGTATTCTTTAATCAGATCCCGCTGCATCCTGATGACGTGTGCCATGTAGTTCAGTGCTCTCAAAGAGAAGGTTGCTGAACTGAAAAAGTACAGTTTTGTACCTACCATAAATGTAGATGTTCGAAGATCCACATTGCTGCAGTCCTTACACTTGGGTAGTCCGCTGTCCTCGGTCGGCCCGAATATCAAAGTATAAGGCTGACGTCGGTCAAGGAGCATTTGACTGACATCAGGACGTCAGGGTACAAATGCGCATGACCGACGTCATATCCTCAGTCTTTTCTTGCCCCAGATGTCAGAAGACCCTAAAAATAAAGGTCAAAAACCAAAAGACAGCAAACCAACAACCAACCATCCCAGCACTAAAAATATGTACAATATATACAATAGACAATATACACCCAATTGACCACCCAACCCACACAACTGCCTCTAACAACAGAGGGAAGGAGGGAGGGTATTGACTGCAGCAATGTGGATCTTGAACATCTACATTTATGGTAGGTACAAAACTGTACTATGTTCTTCATCTCACATTGCTGCAGTCCTTACACTTGGGTAGAATCCCAAAGCAGAGGAAAGGGAGGATGGCCAAATTATAAGGAAGCAGGAGCTGCTAAAATGCCCTGCAAAACAGCAGTGGCAAAACCAGCCCTGGATTTAGAGTAAAGTGGTAGGTGATAATGCCTGGAAAAAGTATGCACTGAACTCCAAGTAGCTGCCTCCAAAATATCCTTAGTTGCCACCCCTCTCAAAAAGGCTGTTGAAGTGGCAGTAGCCCTAGTGGAATGAGGCCTAATCCCAGCTGGAACTTCCTTGCCATGATGGGAATAACAGAAAGCAATGCAAAACCCAATCCACTTAGAAATAGTTTGTTTTGACACAGGCTTGCCCTGAGAACTCAAAGCAAAAGAAACAAATAACTGCTGAGACTGCCTGAACCCTTTAGTTCTGTCCAAATAATAACGCAACTGCCTGTGTACATCTAAAGTGTGCAAAATCTTTTCCCCTTTATTTTGGGGATTTGCATAAAAGGTAGGCAAATGAATAGTTTGGTTTAAAGCCACACTAGAAACCACTTTAGGCATAAAGGAAGGATTAGTACGTAAAGATACCCTATCCTTATGGAAAATTAAGAAAGGCTCAACTGCCATAAGGGCCTGCAACTCAGAAACCCTTCTTGCAGAGGTAATAGCCAACAAAAAAGCAGTCTTCCATGATAAAAACTTTAATTCAGCAGTAGCCGCAGACTCAAAAGGTTGTAGAGTGAGTTTCTCCAACACAAAATTGAGATCCCAAGCAGGAGTAGGAGCTTTTCGTGGGGGTCTTATATTCTTTGCCCCTCTAAGAAATTGCTTGAACAAAGGATGAGAAAACAAAGGTGTGTCACAATCATAGTGAGCCGAAACTGCTGCAGCATGAACTTTAATAGAAGAGAAGGACAAACCTTTGTCCAGTAACTCAGTAAGATATTGAAGGGCCACACTTAAATTCGGCCCAGAAACATCAAAATCCTTTGCTGCACTCCAAAATAAAAATCTCTTCCATTTGTCTGCGTACACTTTCCTTGTACTAGGCCTTCTGGCTTCCAAAATAACATTCAAAACTTGTTGTGGAAGTGGAGGCCCACAATGGTTCAAAACAGAATATGCCAGGCTGTTAGGTGCAGAGAGTGAAGCTTGACATTGAGCAAATGACTGTCCTGAGATAACAGGTGAGGAATCGAAGGCAAAGGCCATGGAGGCTTCCGTACCAGGCTCCTCAGTAATGGGTACCAATGCTGTCGAGGCCAATCTGGAGCTATCAAAATCATCCTTGGCTTGTCCTGTCTGACCTTTAGAAGTACCTTTGGGAGGAGAGGCAGAGGCGGAAAGGCATACACATGAAGATTGCTCCAATTGAAAGAAAGAGCATCCACTTTCCAAGCTGTGGGATGAAACCTTTTTGTGCAAAACTTTGGCAGCTGGTGGTTTAGTGGAGAAGCGAACAGATCTATGTCTGGAGTTCCCCATGACACTGTCAATTTCTGAAATACATGAGGATCCAATTTCCACTCGTGGGGATCCATAATTTGTCTGCTCAACACATCTGCTAAGGAGTTCTGTGCTCCGGCAGAAACCTTGCCTGAAGATTTAGCTGTAAACTGAGAGCAGTCTCCCACAAAATCATTGCTTGCCTGCATAGAGGATAAGAATGTGTTCCGCCTTGCTTGTTGATGTACCACATGACAGTTGTGTTGTCTGTTAGAATCAACACCTGCCCTGGTAGAAGTAAATCCTTGAAGGCTATTAATGCAAACTGGACTGCTAACATCTCTTTCAAGTTGATATGTAGATGTTGTAGTCTGGCAGGCCACTTGTCTTGTATCCACTTTCCATTCAGATGAGCTCCCCAAGCTTTGTCTGAGGCATCTGTCGTTAGAATCTGACTCGCCTCTGGCCGGGTCACAGAGAGTCCCTTGTTTAGGTGACATTCCTGAGCCCACCACAAAAATTCCTTTTGAATGCAAGGTATTATTTGAATGACAGTGTCCAAATCCTGGCAGTGCTGTGTCCATACATTTTTGAGATACCATTGTAGCTTCCTCATATGCAGTTTGGCATTGGGAAGCACCAGAATACAAGATGCCATGAACCCTAAGGCTTGAAGGACTGTCCTTGCAGTCAGCCCGGACTGATGAGACAACTGATGAAAGTAAAGGGAAAGATTCTTTTGTTTGTCCGGGGTCAAAAGGCCATCTGGGATGCTGTATTCAGTCTCACACCCAGAAACCACATGGCTTGAGAGGGTACTAGACTGGACTTTATTTCGTTCACAGAATACCCCAGGCATCTTAGCACTGCTATCACATAACCCAAATGATGAAGAAGCTCATCCCTTTCTTGAGCCAGAATCAGGCAATCGTCCAAATATGGATAAATCTGTATTCCTTTTAACCTGAGGAAAGCTATCACTGGAGCCAGAACCTTCGTGAACACTCTGGGCGCAGTAGATAAGCCAAAGGGCAATGCAGAGAACTGATAATGAGAAGTCCCAGCTCAAAACGCAGATACTTCCTGCAACTGAGTCTGATAGGAACATGAAGATAAGCCTCCTTGAGATCTAAAGTTACCATCCAATGATCTTTGCCCAGCAGAGGTAAAAGCTGCTGTAATGTCAACATTTTGAACTTGGGAATGTCCAGATAAGTGTTGAGGATAGATAAGTCCAAAACTGGTCTCCACGTGTTCCCTTTCTTTGGTACTAGGAACAGGCGAGAATAAAATCCTAGGCCCACTTCTGGCATAGGGACCTGCTGAATGGCCCCTATTTGGAGTAACAGAGAAATTTGCTTGTGAGCCTCTATTCTTTGTGGAGGAGGAACGTCTGGCATGCCTTTGAAAGGAGGCAAGGTATGGAAATAAAACCGTAACCGTGGTGTATGATATCCAATACCCATCTGTCTTGGGTAATTAAACTCCAATTTTCTTTGAAAAGTGCCAACCTTCCTCCCAAAGGTGCTGCCAGACGAGAAGGCTCTGGCAGCTGAAAAGGTAGGTCATTGGGTCTGTTTACGAAAGGACTGACCCCTGCCCTCACCTGAAGACTGTGCAGGAGAACTCCCTGCTCTAGGCCTGAAAGAGCCCTGAGCTCTGCCCCTGCCACGTCTAGATCTACCCCTAGACTGGGAATCATAAGAAGGATACATCCAACCCTTAGTAGGCCAATTTCTACTAAACTTTGGAGGCTGAACCTGCAAAAAATCTTTAACAGTCTGCATAGACTTAGCCTTGTCTTCCATTTTCTTTAAGACTGTCTCAACAGGAGAACCAAACACATCAGATTGTAAAGGAGCATCTAAAATCCGTGATTTAACATGGTCAGATAAATTCTGATCCCTCAGCCAGGCGTGCCTGCGAAGAACTGACCCAGTGGCAGCCACCCTAGACGAGGCCTGTACAGCATCAAAACCACATTGCAAAGAATGCTTACCCACCTGTTCAGAAACATGTACTAAATCTTGCAACTCTTTACAATCAATACCTTCCGCCAGAGCATCAACCTTAGACTTCAATTGTGAAAGGAGATAGTTTTGGTATTTTAACATGTGAAACTGGCAATTCAAAGCCCTCATAGCTAGAGTGGAAGAAGTATAAACTTTCTTTCCCCATCTATCCAAAGCCTTGGCCTCTTTGTCTGAGGGAACCGGATTCTTGACAACAGAAGCCTTAACACCTTTAGGCCCCTGACTAACAGTTTCTGGGTCTGCCCTAGGACTCTTAAACAGATACTTATGAGCTTCAGGCACCCTGTAATATCTATCCGGTTTAACAGGAGCAGGAGGCAAAGAATCAGGATTAAGAGAAGCCTCTGCAAAAACATCTTCCACTACATCTAAAACAGGAGGTATAGCCAAAGGCCTATGCTGGGGTAAAAACAAAAATTCTCTAAGCCTTTTCCTGGAATCAGAGAAGTCCTGACCTTCCCACTTAAAATGCTCCCTCATAGAATGAAGAGTTTCTGAAAAAGAAAAATCCTCAGGAGGAGAAGCAGAAGGAGTAGAATCATCCACATCAGAATCAGAATAAGGAGAATACTCCTGTAAGTCTTCAGCCGAAGACTCTGAAACATCCGAAGCCTGCTCAAAACTCCCAGGCGCAGGCTGCACCCTAGGTCTCTTATCAGGAGGCAAAGAACCCCTAATCAAAGAAATCAAATCTTCTGCCATTTTAAGCATATGCTTCTTGGGCACAGTTCCAGAAGAACTAGGAGTGACACCAACTGAAGCTGAACCTGTCCTGCCTCTGGGAGAAGCCTTGGAAACAGAAGGAGAGGGCCTAGCCACCCTAGGAAGGGAGGGAGTATAGTAACCTGAGAAGCCCCTTCAGCCTGACCTGCCTCCTGAGAGGCCACATCTTGCAATAATAAAGTCTCCCTGGGAACCCAAAGAAACCTCCGGTGGAGCCACCGGCTCCACCGACACCTCTAAAGAACCGGCGTCCGTACAGACGGTTCTTCTAGCCTAGGCTTAACTGCTTTGTCCTTGCGCTTCGAGAAGCGGCCGGAGCATCCGACGGCATTTTATAATTGCACCGCTTCCCAAAGACTAACCTGGCACAATCCAACCTTCTCTTTATAGTGCGTTTATTGAATCTAGCACAAGAGCGACAGCCAACAACGTCGTGCTCAGGCCCTAAGCAAGGAATACACAAAGTATGATAATCTCTATGCGGTATCTGTTTCCCACAAGAAATGCAATTATTGACTTTTTCTGACATCCGGTAAATCACTGAGGCAAGAAAAAACGAAAATATTCCCCAACGGGGTACTTAGCCAACTTTGAACTCGGTCTGAAACTTCGAAATCGAAAAATCTCAGAACGCCAACCGGCACTTGCAATGCTGCTTCTGCATCGGACCATGCGGCAAAAAAGACTGAGGATATGACGTCGGTCATGCGCATTTGTACCCTGACGTCCTGATGTCAGTCAAATGTGCCTTGACCGACTTCAGCCTTATACTTTGATATTCGGACCGACCGAGGACAGCGGACTACCCAAGTGTAAGGACTGCAGCAATGTGAGATGAAGAACATCTCGCTTCCCAATGCGATCCATCGAGCGGGACTCCTTGCCCGGAGGATGCATAGAGGGACTCTCCTGGGCCAATTCCCTCTTAGTGGCTGCAGCCATCATCATGGCATCTACTGGGGGGCCCTTGCTCCAGTGAGTGCGGTCCGCCGGAGGGGAAAGGATACGGTCAGGACGCTTGGGTACAGGCTCAACAGTGTCCGGATCCTTCCACGCTCTGATGGATATAAGGTCCACCAGAGCGTCGGCAGGAGGGGACACCCAAGAGGTAGATGGGCCCGCCTCGAATGCCTCCAAGAACACAGACTCGCCTGAGGAAGCCTTGGGGCAGACCACCCCCGATCCTTAACATTTCCATAATGTCTCCAAATGAGACGCCTTCAGGGGTGATCTTGGGGAGCCTTCCCTTCATCCAAGTCTGTGTCTCGTAACGGACTCGGGAGTCCATGTGCCGCCTTTGCACTTACGCCCGAGGTACTTCATCGGGGGGGCTGTCCGAGGAGTACTCTTCCGCAGCTGGATGTTCCAAGGGAACTACTTGGGACATCGAGGTGGGCTGTCCCTGGGACCGGCTGGTGGGAGCCTGGCCCAATTGCAAGGAAGTGCGGGATGGAGCCGTGGCAGGGACCAGGGGTCCGGACGTCCTCAACAGTGCCCCTTCCACTACGTCGAAGGCCGAGGGGGAGCCAGCTTCTCTAAACCCCGAGAGCCGACCTCCACTCGGATCCGACGCACGGATCGGAGCCGAAACCGTCGGATCCAAGAGACCGGTGTGCTCCGACCTGGACGGAGCCGAAGACACACCAGCTCCCTCGGACCCGAGGCTCGGTCCTCGGCTCCGAGAGGTCGGGTACGAAGTACCTGAAGCACTCAAGGGATGGGACGGATCCAAGGTGCGCCGACCTATCGGATCCGACCCACCCCCGGATCCAACTCTGCCCGGCGCCAACAGCTCCGAACCCATGGTATGGGTCGGAGAAGGAGCCAAAGGCGAAAAGGGGTCAAGCCCTCCCGGATGGGGGCTAGGAGCACTCCCATTTGCATTTGGGCCTGGATGAATTTTCTCATCATCCGGTCCATATCTGCTTCACTCATGGAGAATGTGGATCTGGTGGAGGCCACCGAAGCGGACCTAGAGAGCCGCCTTGGGGACCTCGCTGAAGGGCTAGCCTCCTCCTCCTCGGCCCAGGAGAGAACCGAGGGAGTGGAGCCGAGGAGGAGGAAAGCTAGAAGGCACAGGGGAGGCCCGCTTAGATGGAGGAGACGAACTGGAGGTTTCAGCTCTCCGCTTGTGGTGCCTCTCCTGTGTCTCTCCTTCTCTCTCTCTCCCTAGAAGACTCTCTCCTCCGCATCTTAGAGGGAGGTTGAGTCCCAGCCGGTGGAGGAGAGCCCACAGCAACTGCTTGCTGAGTAGAAGGGCAGAAGCGGCGGTATCTGGAGGGAGAAGTCCCGCCAGCACCAGCTTCACCTCCGCCTCTCAAAGCTCGGGGTTGAACCCTGCACAAATGGTACAATCAGATGACAGGTGTTCAACCCCAAGATGACTTACCGAGTGTGGCCATCCGCTGGGGACAGCTTATGGCCACACTCGGTACATTTAGAGAATATAGCCTTATGGGCTTCAGACATGTTAAGCCCTAACAGGCCTCAAACAAACACACACACACAAACTACGAAAACCGAGAAAAGTTTAAAAGAAAGAGAGAGGAAAGCCTAACACAATCACTTCTAACTAATTAAATTAAAAAAGTTAAGGTTTTTGAAAATTTTTCTGTCAGAAAAACTTATCTGCACTAGGAGCTCAAGGAATCCGTCGCAACTTGAAAGCGGCAAACGAAATCTGAGGTCAGTCAGGGCTTGGCAAGGGGTTATGGGTAAGAGGGAGGAGCTAGGAGCTCGGAGCCTAAGCTTTTGAAATGCCGGGTCGGATCCGATACCCACAGGTTACAGACAAATGAAGTCTGCCTACTTCAGATCTTATGTTACAAAATGAAAATGTTTGGCGACAATTGTTTAACAAATGGATACTTAATACAAATTGGATTAAGCTATTTACTGAAGTAACATACTGTACTCCACAACACAGTACAGGAAGGTTTATACATTATAATGTTACTGATACCACTATTATGTGTCAATTTACTGTGTTACTTATATTTCTCGTACCAGAAGGGTATAAGTATTGGTTGCCACAATTTGAAGGTATACAGATATGAGAGAAAAAACACAAAATCGAGTATTGTACACAGACTCAAAATGGACTAACTTGTAGACAGCATTCGCCCGTCTATGAACCATGCTTACTGCAGCATTCTGTTAATTTGTGTACATGGACTATTATATGCCTTCTTTTCAAATGTTTATAGAAGTGGCTCAAGTATATTTGTCTGGTTACACATCAAGACGTAGGTCATAATTTAAAATTACCTTTTGTAGAATGTTTATCACATGTTGATTTCCTTAAATGGAATAATAAGAGCTATGTGTTTACTGAACCTATAGAAGTAAACACTTCTAAGAACTGGAATTATGGCTTAATACAGCTTCCCAATATAAGTGTATCCTTGGATAATTTAAAACACATAATGAACAATACTAAAATTCTCAGAGAGTATTTAGAAAAATGAAATAAAAGTATTCTGTGTTATGAGGCATTAAGCATCATTGCAAAAGATAAACTAAGTTTGGCTACAAATACACTGCTCACAATTGGTGGGATATCTTTACTGGTTGGTCAGAATCAGGAAAAACCTGTTAAGTTGGTTGTTACATCCTGTATTAGTAGTGTTAGGCATTATAGTCATACTATCTGGAATTGCTACTTAAGTTGTCATTTGCGAAAAACTTATACAATTTAACAAAGTATGATGGTTAACCTAAATAAACTGGAAAAGGTTTCAGTGTGTACAACTGAAGTTGAAAATGAACAGTCATTTTCTGCTTTTTAAATGGAGAGGGAATTGTGAGAGTAAAGAACAGGTTAAAATGGACTTCAGTGGATTTTTTCTGAAAAATGTAAAATAAATGTTCTGCATTTCAGTGTGTACAGTGCACACAGTTAACTAACTTGGCAAAATCATATAGCTTGGCATTCATTGTTAATAAGAATCAGAAGTAAACTTATCTCTTATAAACTATGCAGCTTGTGAAATTTATTATCTACAAGCAGGTCAAGACGAACTCTTATATGCTGCTGTGTCTCATCAATATGATACACAAAATAGGCCAAGGGCGAAAGAAGTTATTCTTCAGGAACAGAATGTTTAAAATATGGAAAACAAACTGTCAGCAGACCAGCTTGAAAGGAGACTTATTATTCTGGCAAATTCTCAAAACTGCTGAGGCAGGCAGAAAAAAACACTATAAAGATTGGGACATTTTATTTTGCATCACAGACTTTGATTATTCGAAGCTGAAGTACGTTTTAATGTACATACCTTTCATTGTTAAGCTAGATGTAAACCTCGTGTGCAGTAAATGAATGTCGTAACAGCAAAACTGTCTCAGTGTCTTCATTGAGTAAAGGTACAGACTACCTGAATAGTGCAATACCACTTTAACAGAGATGCCATCAAGTGGTGATCTTGGGGACCCCTTCCCCTTCATCGAAATCAGTATCTGCTCTAATTGAATTGTGAGGAGAGTCCATGCTTCATCTTGCACTTTCTGTTCCTACAGACTTACTCATCACTGTGCTCTGGAGAAGTATCATTACAAATAAGGAAAACTTGTTGGATGGCTGATGAGGCTCATGGCACAGAGACATCTGGTAACCAGATGGAATTTCCAAGAGTGGAGGAACTGCCTGAATTCTGGAGGAGAATATTCTCTTTACTACTTCAAAGGCAGACTGTGCTTGGAAGGAAGATGATGGAGCTGAGAATGCATGCTTCTTCAACAGAAGCAGAAGTTGGAGCCAAGCTGACCAATGCCGAAGCTCTGAGGGGCACAGAAGGCTCCGACTGCTTTGGAGTTGACTCTAGCACCATAGAGCAGACAATGGTGCTTCAGCTCAGAGAAACCTCCAGCTCCCACACTGGTACACTCAGAGAAGGAATCAGATTTGAAGATACCATCGTCAGATCTGAAACAGTCCCAGAAGGCTCAAGATTCAAGGGCTTTGAATCAGAAGGATGGATCAAAAAAGGAGCCAAGACAGGTAGAGTAACACTGGTGAGGGTCTCCTGACCTGAAGAGGTAGAAGCCAGGAGAACGTCCATCTGTATCTGGCCAAGAGAAATGGTATCATTCTATCCACGTCTGCCTATGTAAGACTCCTGGAAGAATGGGAAGAAGAAGCTAAGGAGGGAGATCTTGAGTGTTGGTGCCTCTCTAGAAAGGGGGAAGGTAGCCAAGAAGGGACCAGGCCCAGTCCAGGGGAGCTGTTTCAACTCTAAGAGAACTGGATCTGATAAAACAGACCTAGTGTTCGAAGCAGTTGGATCCAAAGATTAGGGCTTCAGATCTGACAATTTTGAAATCTTCTGGGATACACTCCTTATATGGATCCAAAAGAGTAGCAGAAGATCCAGAAACATCAGCAAGTCATTTCATCGACTTTCTGGCCTGCCTTGGAGGGATGAGCTCAAGACAGGATTCAGGAAAAACTAGTTGGGAGAAGTCTCTTTGAAATCAGCTTGTTCTTCCCATCAACTAAAGCCCTAGGATTAAACAATTTGCAAATCTCACAAGGGACATTCAAATGGGCAGGGCCCAGATGATGCATGCAAGAGTCGTGGACATCAGACAAGGGAATCTTGTAACCACACTCCTTGCACTTTTTTAGGCTGGAAGGTTTTTCAGCCATATTCATAGTAAACAAGAGTAAAGTAGCGAATATTTTTTTTATATAAATAGGAAGAAAAAGAAAGAAATAAAGGAAAAACTACCAACAATGGTAGGAAAGATTACCACAAATGGTGAAAAGGGACATACAGGGAAAGAAATACTACCACAATGGTATCAAGACATGCTACAGAAACACATAGGAATAAGGGAGGTTATAAAAGGATACTAGCTTACAAGAACAGATAAAAGAAAAAGATATTATAATGGAAAATTTTGTAACTCATAATGATCAAGAGTTGATGGCGATCGCATCTGTATGAGAAGATGGCAAATTAGATCAGAGATATGCAGGGGGACTATAGAATTATGGGTAAGGGAGGAGCTCGAGTGTCTGCAGTATTGCCAGAGTTGTAAAAAGCAGCCAAGTCAGATATGAGGATTGGATCTGAACAAACATGTTCAGGAATGAATGAAAATTGACATCAGACCATTATTTTTCAAGAACAGAAAAAGTACTTCTTAAAAGATTAAATATCAAAAGTTGGTAGGAATCGAAGTAACATTGCATAGGCAAATAACTACATAATGATGTTGGAAAATCACTTTAATTCCATTAAAAAGGTCCAGTTCACATTCAAAACGGCATGCATAAATTTTTGTCTCTGAGGTACAGCACCCTACTGGTAAGTTATGTATGGATCAGTGCATGGTTATATTACTTTGCAGGGATAGTTTTACTTATTTTATTAATGATTTTGCACTTTTGGTAAAGGTCTCTCACTGCCCTAGGACTTCAATTTCAGAAAGAAAGACAGGAACATAAAGTCTGGAGAACTGCTAGGAATATTATATATATTTTGTGGATTAAGAAAATATATTTGCTGCAGGTAAATAAAAAAAATGTCCACTGCTGTATTCAACCCTTTTACAGTCAACAAAAAAATCATAATTTTAGTCAGTATTTTTCTTATATGAGCAAAGATGCTAGATGGCTTTTTTTGTAGTTGTCTAGTTGTCCCATGCCAAAATGGTACAAGGATTAAAGAAACGAGTCAAAAAGTGAATGTAGGACTGTTAGAGATAGTTACAAAAAAATGTTGAGTTTGGTAGCACTGCATGCCATGGAATGTCACGGTTTACAGACAGATGCTTTTTCATTTTTATCTTCCAAAATATATCCCAGGCAGACATACGAGCTCAAGCCCAAAACCTCCTATAAATTGCCAAATCAAACACCCATTCAGTTGATTTTTTTTTATACTTTGTTCATGTAGCCAAGCTGGGAAAATCCATTCTCCCAACCTTAAACATGACAGCAAACAGAAAACATTTCTGTACAACCTAAAAATCTATCAAACTTCCACTAGGACCTCTCATTGTACCTTGTTGTTATATGCAAAGCAGATAAAAGGGATAATGCATGGTGTTGAACAAAATGGATTATGATATAAAGTGGGTGCTTCCATGTTGTTGATGTGCACATTATCGAACAGAGATTACTCAAATGCAGTGTGCACTACTTTAAAAAAATGTTGCACATAATTATTTTGTACTCAGTTGGGTGAACGAAAGTAACCATTCTGTAAGCAGAACTTGACATTATGAATGGAGATCACAGTACAGTGCTGATCAGGTAATTTACCCTTTTCCTCACTGTAGTGTGATCACTGAGTTGGTATATATAATTTGCGGGGGGGGGGTACGGGAGGCTTGCCACCCTGCAAAAATGTAGATTTTTGCGTTTGTGTTTCTTTGATATTCAAGTGTCCAGTCACTCAAACATCTGACATAAACATTGCAGACTTGGTGTTTGAGTTGCGTTACTACTTCACTATTAAACGAAGTTACAAAAAAAAGTGAATGTTCCTAGGTTACTACTAGGCTATCAGCCCTAGGGCCTATACAAGCCTAGCCTAACAATTCCCTGGCTATTTCTTCGCACAGTATTTACTTCCCTGGACCTCTGTCTAGCAGGGCGATTTATGTGATCCCCGGGCTGAATTTCCCATCTCCCATCCAATCATCAAGGTTCCTTTTGAAGAGCGCCATAGAGGCGCTTGGCTTGACATGCATGGGCAGTCTATCCCAGGGTCTGGGGAATCTCTGGGTCAGGAACCTATCCTTCCAGCATGTTTTGTTCATTGTGATGGCAAGGTTTAGATCCCTGGAGCGTGCATCTCTGAGGAATTGGGATTTTTTTTAAGTGTAGCATGTCTAACAGCTCTGGGTTTTACATGGCCTTGTACATTAAGCAGCGAATGCCTCCGAGTAGACGATATGTGACAGAGTATAGGTGGAGTTTTTTTAGACTGTCAAAATAGGCCATCTGCTTTAGGCCTGTGATTCTTTTAGTGAGGTATTTCTGCTGCCTTTCCAGTTGTTGTAGATGTCTTGGGAGGTACATACTAAACAGGGCATTGTATTCTATAATGGGTCTAATGAGGGACGAGTACAGTGGGACAATGACCTATTTTCTGGCTGAAAAGCCCTTAGTGATGAGGTGTGCCACATAGGATTTCCTGAATGTTGTGGAGATATGGTTATCGAAAGGGAGACCACTGTCCACCTGTGTCCCCAAGTCTCTTATCACACTTTTGGTGTTTAGTGTACTGCCACCTATGTGGTAATTCACGGGTACATGTTTTTTTTCCCAAAGGAGACAACTATACATTTCTTGGCATTGAGCTTGAGCTCATGGTTCTGGAACCAAGCATCTGTTTCTGTAAGGCCCTTTTGTAGAATATCCACATAATTTGGGGATTCAATAATGGCTCCCAGTTTGCAGTCATATGCGAACTGTGTTAGCCAGAGTCCCTTAGTGTTGGCCTGTACTTCAGAGAAGTAGATGCCAAACATGAGCGGTCCCAGGACTGAACCCGGAGCTACTCCACTTGTCACTTGTCTGGAGCTGGATTTGGAGTCAGCTACTTTTACTGTGTGGGTTCTGTCAGTAAGCCAGATGGCAACCCATCGAGTGACATAGGAATTAATGTTCAACTTAGTAAGTTTATCTATGACTCCAGAGTGGGGGGATGGTGTTGAAGGCCTTGGCGAGGGTCCAGATAGGCTGTGTGGATCACCTTACCCTTGTCCACGGCTCTGGAGACTGATTCGAAGAATTCAATTAGGTTCAGGAGACAAGATCAGCCCTTCATGAACTCAAACTGTATGGGGTCCAGTGTTTGACTGTTGCCAATGTCTTTGTTTACAAGTTCCATGATAATACGTTTCATGATCTTGCAGATCAGGCTCGTCTGACTGATGGGGCGGTAGTTCCTGGGATCAAAGGTGGATCCCCCCTTGTGGAGTGGGATAACTGTAGCGGTGTGCCACTCAGTGGGCATGAAGCCTGAGGTAAGGCTATGATTAAACATGACACTTAGGTGAGGTGCCAGTTCATTTTGTAGTTCATGTAGTACACACCCTGGGATGTCGTCTGGTCCCATGGATGCTGTATTCTTAGCTTTGGAGAGTGCATTTTTTTAACCTGTGTGGCCATTACCGGAATTTGGCAATCTTTCGGTATTGAGATGGGCCCTTTAGGGGGTGAGGGGGGGGGTGCACTGACTCGATCTGCCAGGATATTGGCAATATCCTTGGGATCAGTGTATTTAAATGCCATTCTGTTGTAGCTCAGAGCAGATCTGAGCATTGTCATTTAGATTCTTGACATAGCTATAGAGTGCCTTGTGGCTGTCTTTGGAATCTTTGGCAATTTTATTTTCGTAACTAGCTCTAGAGGATTTTATTAGGGATCTCAGCTTCTTACTGAGTTTTTTACATCCTGGGATTTTCCTCTTTTCTGCAACAGTTTCTTCCTTTTGTTGACTGTCGCATTTTCTTTTGCCTTTAATTGGTAGTGCCAAATTCACTTAATACACTCGATTTATTCATTAAAAATCTTTGTTATTCAGTAAAAAGATAATAAACCATTTTAACACCCTTAACAATAACAGACTATTTTAATCTAGACCATGATCCAACAAAAGACTGTAACATGAACATATGTGCATTATTTTCTAGGGCAAAAGACATCTATATGTTGTATACACGCCATCATTTAGATGGAATAGTTACTCTTTTACCAGAATTCCACAAAGATTAGATTAAGCTCCAAGGTATGTCAATGTTTCGGGTGAAGGATATTCACATAATTTAAGCTTATTTTTTTGTATTCAATTCTTTAAAAATATTTTGCCAAGAATGATTTCTGTGTAAAAGGAATATCAGACACATCATTTAAAGTTAGATTAAAAAGGAAAACAATTTTTGGAGCAACAATGGAGGCAAGTAATTTATAGTCTTCAGCTCCTCATAAGAATGGTTTACTGATTTTTCTAAAGGTTTGGGAGGGGGTCTTCAGTTTTTTTTTTTTTTTTGGCAGACTTTTCTATATGGGCGTCAAAGGAGAGAGAGAGAGAAGGCAGCTTTTCTCCCCTTCTGCTAAAATCTTTGTGTCTGTATTCAAGGAGATGTTCTTGTTCATTCCCTTTTCTTTAAAAGTAATGACACTGTTTACATATGATACATTGATTACCTGCTGTTTAAAATGAAAGGGGCTAAAGAAGCATCTTGGTGAATTTAGTTAACAAGTCAACAAAACTCCTTGGGTATTCAGATATCTAACCCGATTTATTGATATCTAACCTGATTTATTAAAATACAGTTGAGTTCCTAGATGTTAAGATATTGCAGCCTTGTTCACACATCAAGTAACAAGCTTCACAGAAAACCCATGACATCTAGCACCGTCCTACAGACACAAAGTGCACATCCATTCCATTTGACTCATGCCTTCTCATATGGGGAATTTTCTGAGGGCAAGTAGGAATATTGCTTATCATCTGTATACTTTGAAGTGGATGGGATATTAGAAAAGAAGAAAGGAGTGTAGGACCACAAACAGGAAGGAGTTATGAGTAAAGAAATATTTCTACAGACAGCAGGCAGATCATGCATTTTGTGATAACTTATGCAGGTTCCTCTGAAGTAAAAAAAAAACAAACTGTTAAATAATTGGTGCAATTTGATATTATAAGGAAGACGTTGCCATCATGTACTTTTTCAAGGAGGAAAGCAACTAATTTGATTGAATTACTATATTTTAAGGTAATAGTTAGTGGATCTCAGTTTACTAGAAGGGTTTTTCTTTGCATGAGAGATATCTGTTGTAGACATGTATTTAAATGTGACAGGGTTATAACAAACAAGAAAATTATTAATTTTAGTTTATATTTTTCTTGTACGATTAAAAATGTTGTACATGTGATTTTTGTAGTTGCCCCAAACCAAAACAATACATGGGAAAACAGGATGTTTAAAAACAAATGCAGGAACATCTAAGAGAAATTAAACACAATTTGGTGAGTTTGGTTGCACTGTACACCACGGAATGTCACAGTTCACAAACAAGTGCTTTTACATTTTGTACATGGCTACATCAATGAAAAGCGCTAAGTAAACTTAGATAACTGCTGAATAATACTGAGGGAAACTTTGTGTTTAATACTGCTTTCCAGAAGCTTAGATTCATAAACTAGATGGCAATATCTAAATGAATGAAGTCTTCCTAGTTGTAATGTGTAGTTTTCTTCAACCTTCTTGTTGCATTACTTGCACACATTTAGAATGATGGGTAGAGAAGAGGTACAAAGTGAAAGTATGCTTTCAATTAGAGAGTACTTGTTAATGTGATTAACTGTATGATGATTTATTATGTGAAGTAACTGGTTGCATAGTATTGACAGCAACGTTTTTCGATGTAGGATAAATTTTATACCCCCTAGAAAGTGGGAGATGCTGAAATTCAAGTGAAACTTTCTGCAGTAAAATCAGAATGCTACAAAAGCAATCATGAGCTGCTTTTGTATGTTGTGTATACTATCTGTACAGTGCTTCTGTCTACACTACATGTAGACCATTTACCATTACTTCCCTCTTAAATAGATGATTTTCTTTTAAGCATATTACAAAATACAGAAGATTTTTCAAAGGAATGAGTGATACAACTGCAGCTTGTATTCACATAATTGGAAGAAGGCTGAAAGCCAAAAAAGGGCAGACACTACTATGTTAGGGGAAATTGTTTCACATCTTCATGGCACTACAAAGAATTCAGGTCAGAATGTATGTCGTTCTCCTATTACAAAATTTTTGGAGAAACTCTGTTTGTAGTGCCATACATAAAGTACATCATTTCCTAGGTTTTGCATCTACAATGTTGTGATCCCCAAAATTATTTCATTCTCAATGTGTGATGTGCTGTCTACATACTTGGATCAGCCATTATAATGGCAACATTCTGCTGGTATCTACACTGCAGACAATTATTTACATATAAAGTATAACATTTCCTTCTAATATGGAGGTTTCATCCCTGTGGCTAGTCAAACTTTGCAGAACCAGACACATACCTTGTAGGTGGTGGCAGGTAGCAGGGTCAAGAACATTCTTTTTATACTTACTTGCCTAACATGAAATTCAGCAACCTCTATCCAAAACCCTAAAAGAGCAGCTGTACTGGATAAAGTACAGTTTTGTACCTACCATAAATGTAGATGTCCGAGAGGTATGCATCTGCAGTCCTAACATATGGGTTGTCCTGCCTCAGGCAGCCCCTCGGTCGGCCGGATTCCAAAGTCTGGGTCTGGCCCCGGCTGATGTCGCACTTCACCCGACGTCATAGCTGCTGTCAATTGGGTATAAAGGCATCAGCCGACGCCATTTTCCTCAGTGTTTCTTGCCCCAGATGCCAGGTGCCCTCTAGGAAGGCTAAATTTGGATAAATGCAAATGATTCCAAACAGTAGAGAGCAAACAAAAATAAACATGTATATACATATATACAAACAAATACACCATAATAGATTCCCCCAGCCAGCTACAAGATGGGCAAATACCCTAGGAGTACCACAGAGGGGAAGGAGGGTGGGTAATCCTGACTGCAGATGCATACCTCTCGGACATCTACATTTATGGTAGGTACAAAACTGTACTATGTCCTTCAAGGATGCATCTGCAGTCCTAACATATGGGTAGAATACCATAGCCAAACTGGGGGAGGAGGCACTAAGAAGATTATGGTGTAGTTAAGATCCCTTGCAAAACAGCAGTGGCAAAACCTGCTCGGGATCTGGAGTATAAAGGTAAATTATAATGCTTGGCAAATGTATGCACGGAGCTCCAAGTAGCAGCCTCTAAAATGTCTTTGGTAGCCACTCCTCGTAAGAAAGCTGTAGTAGCGGCTGTAGCCCTTGTGGAGTGAGGTCTGATGTTTTCTGGAGTTGTCTTTCCATGAAAAGAGTAACAAAATCTAATGCAATTTCCTATCCATTTTGAGATTGTCTGTTTTGAAATTGCTTTTCCTTCCATTCCTGTTGCATATGCTACCAGAAGCTGGTCAGTTTTTCTATTGTTCTTGGTTCTGTCCAGGTAAGTAGCGCAATTGCCTGTGCACATCCAAGGTATGCAGTAGTCTTTCCCCCCTGTTCTGTGGGTTGGGGAAGAATGTTGGTAGGTGGATTGCTTGGTTCAATGATACCCTGGAGACCACCTTTGGCATAAAAGTAGGGTTTGTTCTCAAGGACACTCTATCCTGATGGAAGATAAGGAAGGGCTGTACTGCCATTAATGCCTGTAATTCAGAAACCCTTCTTGCTGAAGTGATTGCAAGCAGGAAAGCAGTTTTCCAAGATAAGAACTGTAATTCTGCTGTTGCTGCTGGTTCAAAAGGGGGAAGTGTTAACTTTTCTAGCACAAAGTTCAGGTCCCATGTAGGCAAAGGTGGCTATCTTGGAGGCTTTACATTTTTAATTCCTCTTAGAAACTGCCTGAGTAGAGGATGAGAGAAGACTGGAGGATCCATGTTGTATTCTGCTGAAATTGCTGATGCATGAATCTTAATGGAGGAGTAAGACAGGCCATTGTGGAAAAGTTCTGCTAAATATTCCAGGATGTTAGCTATGTTTGCCAATGATACATTTTCTCCTTTTGCTGCACTCCAAATGAGGTATCTTTTCCATTTTGCTGAATAAGTTTTCCTTGTGGAGGGCCTGCGAGCCTCCAGGATAATGTCTTTAACCCTCTGAGAAAATCTGGGTTATTTTGTTTTATGTAAGATTCCAAGCAGCTAGCTGCAGAGTTTTCAAGTTTGGATGTAGGATCTTGAAGTTGTTCTGCGTTAGCAGTAAAGGAACTAGAGGTAGAGGCCATGCGTGTGCCCGAGACATACTCCTCAGTAGCGGGTACCAATGCTGCCTCGGCCAGTCTGGAGCTATCAGGATAATCCTTGGGTGATCTTCTTTGATCTTCAGTAGCACTTTGTGCATCAAAGGAAGAGGTGGGAATAAATATGCTGTTAGGTTTTCCCAACTGAAGGATAGGGAGTCCACCTTCCAAGCAAGTGGGTGGTATGTCCTTGTGCAGAATTTTCTCAATTGGTGGTTGTGTGGGGATGCGAACAGGTCTATTTCTGGTAGGCCCCATTTCTTTGTAATGGATTTGAAGATGTCTGGATGCAGCATCCATTCGTGGGCATCCATGGTAGTTCTGCTTAAGGTGTCTGCTAGTATATTTTCTTTTCCTGGCACAAATATGGCCTGGAGCTGAATGTTGAGGTTCAGGGCCACATTCCACAGGTCCATTGCCATCCGGCATAGAGGATATGAATGTGTGCCTCCCTGCTTATTGATATACCACATAACTGTGGTGTTGTCCGTCCTTATCAGCAAATGGCCTTGTTGAAGAAACTGTCTGAATGTCTGACTTGCCTGCTTCACTGCCAGCATCTCTTTTTGATTTATGTGTAGGTTCAGCTGGTCTTGTGTCCATAGGCCTTGTATACACTTGTCTACCATGTGCACCCCCCCAACCGAGGTCTGAGGCGTCCGTGGTGATAGTCTGGCTTGGGTGAGGGCTGTGGAAAGGCAGTCATTTGTTCAACTGACAGGCCTGAGCCCACCACAGGAATTCTTGCTTCAGGCATGGAATTATTGGAATTTGGGTTTCTAGGCTGTGCTTGTGCTGAGACCATAAATTCCTTAGGTACCATTGCAACTTCCTCATATGTAGTCTGGCATGTGGAATCAATATTATGCAGGATGCCATGTAACCCAGGGCTTGCAGGACTTTCCTTGCTGTAAGTTGGTTCTGTGTTGTTAATGCCATGAAATAGAGTGGTAGTTGCTTTTGCTTTTCTGCTGTGAGAAATGCCATTTGATTTGATGTGTCCAGTTCTGCACCCAAGAATGTTATCCTTTGGGATGGTATCAGCCTTGACTTTTTTATGTTGACTGTGTATCCCAGGGCTTGCAATAGGTGAATAACCTTTTCCAAATCTTTTGTTAATTTGATCTTGTTGTCCGCTTGTATCAGGCAGTCGTCCAGGTATGGATAAATTTGAATTCCCTGAAGCCTGCAATGAGCAATTACTGATGCCAGGCATTTCGTGAATACTCTGGGCACAGTAGATAAGCCAAAGGGCAATGCTGAGAATTGATAATGCTCTGATCCTGCAAGAAATCTGAGGTATCTTCTGCAAACTGGTCGTATAGGGACGTGCAGGTATGCCTCCTTGAGATCTAGAGTCACCAGCCAAGACTCCTTGCCCAGCATGGGAAGAAGTTGCTGTAGGGTCAGCATTTTGAATTTTGGAACAATGAGATATGTGTTCAGAGCGGACAGGTCGAGAATAGGTCTCCATTAGTTTTCTTTTCTTGGCACCAGGAAAAGTCTGGAATAAAATCCTTGTCCTTGTTTGATAGACGGTACCTTTTCTATAGCTCTCATCCTTAGTAAGTGGTTGATTTGTCCTAGAGCGTTTGTTTTTTGGTTTGGTGGTAGGTTTGGCATTCCTCTCTTCCTTGGTAGAGTATGGAAGTGAAACCTGTAACCTTTGTCTATTGTCTGTAAAATCCATTTGTCTCCTGTAATGTAATGCCAGTTTACTGAAAATAAGGCTAGCTTTCCGCCTAAGGGTGCTTCCAGTTGTTCCCTGGTAGGCGGTAACAGAGCCAAGTCACTGTGACTGTCCTGTGGAAGTGGTAGTAGCTGGATCTGTGGCAGTACTTCTCTGGTTGTTAGGCTGCCACTGACGTCCCCTGTAGGCACCTCTGGATTGACCTCTACCTCTTGGGCGCCTATTTCTGCCTCTCTGTGCTCTGGTGGCGTCTGGAAAGGACCAATTCTTCGAAGGCCAATTTCTACTAAACCTCGGAGGCTGGACCTGTAAGAAATCCTTGACTGTTTGGACAGATTTTGCTTTTTCTTCCACCTTCTTTAACACTTGCTGTGCAGGGGAGCCAAACAAACTGTGTTTCTCCATGGGAGCATCTAGGAGCTTTGACTTTACATGGTCTGGTAAGGATTGCTCTTTTAACCATGCATGCCTTCTAATCACTGTACCAGTCATAGCTGATCTAAAGGAAGCCTCCAGTGCATCATAGCCACATTTTAAGGAATGATTACTGACCTGCTGAGTGTTATGTACCAAATCCTTAAGGGACTTACGGTCTATAGGTTCAGGAGAGGATAGTTTTTTATTTAGCTGATCTAACAAAAATTCCTGATACTGAATCATGTGGAATTGACAGTTTAAGGCCCTAGCCGAAAGAGTAGCAGAAGTATAAACTTTTTTACCCCATCTCTCTAATGCTCTAGATTCTCTTTCAGAGGGGAGGGGTTTTTTGGCAGAGGCAGTTGCTACAGCTTTGGGGCCCTGTGAAATAGTTTCAGGATCTGCAATAGGAGCCTTATACAAGTGATAATGTGTGTCCGGGACCCTGTAGTATCTGTCGGGCTTAGCAGGGGCCGGGGGAAGAGAGTCAGGGGCAGTACAAGCATCATTAAATGCATCATCCACAACTGTTAGTACTGGAGGAATGGCTAAAGGCCTATGCTGTGGCAAATGTAAAAAGGTCCTTAGCCTTTTCCTAGAATCTGAAAAATCCTGGCCCTGCCATTGAAATTACTCTGTCATAGCATGCAAGGTTTCCCCAAAAGAAAATTCCTCAGGAGGAGAGGCAGAAGGAATGGAGTCTTCTGCGTCAGAGTCCTCATATGGAGAATAAGGGCCTTCTGGAGGATTTGAGTTTTCTGAATCATCAGAGGAATAATCTGTAGAAACTGGCTCAGGGGGCTCTGCTCTAGGCCTCTTCTCGGGAGGGGGATGAGAGGCCCTGTCAGGGTGAGGTTGGGATCCCCTGATCAAAGAAATGAGATCCTCTGCCAGGCTGAGCATTTGGGAACTAGAGCTAGGCCTGTGTGAGGGGGTTTTAGCAGGCAAGGCCTTAGAAGATTTAGCTGCTTTAGCCCTAGAAAAAGCCTTGATAGACATGGATGCAGGGGGCCTAGCAGCTCCACGTGCAGGAGTAGATATGTCTAAAGGAATAGTATCTGATAAATCCTGGGTGCCTGCTACAGCAGGAGAAATTTCAGTAGCAGATTCAGCCATGCTGTGCGAGGCCTCGGCTGACGGAGGTATGCTTTCGGCCGAAGGAAGAACCGAGGACTCTGTTTCAGCCGAAACAGAGACACTTGCGGTTGGCTTAACCGTGGTTTCGGCCGAAACCGCGGACCGCGAGTGTCGGTCCTTTTCCTTATGCTTTTTAGCTAATTGTGAAGTCGGAGTGTCCGACGGCATTTTGTAAGCAAAAGCGAGACCAAAAAACTCCTCCGCAAACTCCGACCGACGTCTAAGTGTCCGTCGGTTGAAGGAAGAACAGGCTAGACAAGCTGCTACGTCGTGGTCTGGGTCTAAGCAAGGAAGGCAGTAAGAGTGGAAATCCTTATGAGGTATTTGTTTCCCACAAGTTAAACAATTATTTACTTTTTCTGACATCGGCTGAGGCAAGAAAGAGTCCCCAACGGGGTACTTAGCTTTTTAGAAGTCTTCGGTAGTAGAAATCTCTGGATCTGACCGACCGGCACTTGCGAACAGCTTCTGCTTCGGGCACCGCGCAAGAAAGACTGAGGAAAATGGCGTCGGCTGATGCCTTTATACCCAATTGACAGCAGCTATGACGTCGGGTGAAGTGCGACATCAGCCGGGGCCAGACCCAGACTTTGGAATCCGGCCGACCGAGGGGCTGCCTGAGGCAGGACAACCCATATGTTAGGACTGCAGATGCATCCTTGAAGGACATCATTTTCTTAATGAGATGCTACAGGATTTCTGTTTTAGCCCTGTACTCACAAGTGCACCACTTCTGCCTCCACAACTAGTCTGTTACAGCTTAGTAGCTGGTCCAGCTTCAATGTTTCTTTCTGGCAATTTTTTTTGAATGTAGCTTTTGTTCATGTGAACAATACTACTACTGCTTGTACATACAGTCACATTTCTGATATGCCTTCCAAGGCAAGGCGGCACAACACTATAGTTTGCCTTTTGTCAGCTACAAAAAAAAGAACATTATAAACCTTCAGCACTTCACGTCATCTGCACCTAGTACTAGCCTGACCTCTTATTTGATCAAAGACACCATCAACATATTTTCTCAGGAACATCACAAATCAATACTTTTTTTCATAAGAATAATTTATTGGTCCACTCTGATAACACGATGTTTTGCCTCCAAATAAAGTATGACTAAGACAGTATTCCACATGAAAGTTTACTTTTTCTTCCACTGTCACATGGATTTCTTTAATCCAGCTCTACTCTGCGGCTTTGTTTTATGCCAGAGGCTATTTTCTTCTGCCTAAGCCTTTCACGGTTCATTTGCTCAACCCTAAAAATCAGAAATTAGAAAAGGTTAAAATAAGCCAGCCATCAAAATCACTGTAAAGCTAAGCTTCTTGCTCCAAGTACAATACTACGTATTTATGATTTTACTCTTAACACACACTTACAAAAAAACAGGGCTCTGAACATCAGCATAATCCTTATTCTCAGCCCACATGTATGGTATGACCATATCATCTGGATTTTAATAATTATACTTTGCAAGCTGAGAGTAACAGAGCAAAGTTTAAATTGATGATGATTTTATTTTAATGCTGCATCTCTACTGCATCAGGGTGATGGTGTTGATGAACTCATAGGCCATTTATACCTTCTGATACACTTGCATATATGCTTGCAAGCATGCAGTGTACAACCCACTTGTCATTTTACATTAAACTAGAGAAATGTCTGTTGGTGTACAGTGCAACACTGTAGTTAAGCATCACTGTAAAGGACAAAATGCAGAATTATTATGTTACACAAGCACAATGCAAACATGACGGAATCACATACAACACCTAAGCTAATGTGTCTACAGGAAGGTAAACAAAACTACAGACATGATCTACAAAATATACACTATGTATGAAGTCCAGCACGTCTTAAGAATATCAGAGAGCCTGTTATGTGAAACATTTAGATTAATACTAACCTGTATCTATCACCCTAATCTTTGGGATGTTACAGTTATGCAGGTGTGATTTTTCTAGTTACCTTTTTTTGTACACAAATGTTACGAGTTTGCCATCAGCCTCCTCTGTCTTTTCATTATTTGTCAGTACTAACAGGACACTACCTTGAATACCAGGTAAGCTGAAAAACGAAGACACTGATGCCATTTTCTTTACTACATATTTGTGTTTAACTTGGCATACATTTCTTCCATTGCTGCCCATTCAACTGATGTCACTTTGATCAAGCCCTTGGAAATGAAGCAGGCAACTATAGGATACTGACAAAACTTACCATATGGCCTTGAAACCAAAGAGTTAGTTATACTAGAGGTGCAGGGAGCCTGAGCCCCCCCCCCCCAAAAAATAAATAAATAAATAAATAAAAAAGTGTTGGTTGATTCCTCACTGGGTTCTCCAGGCTCAATGTTTTGACAAAACAGGTAGTACTATACTTACTTCGCATCCTGACATTCTACATTTTATCAACTGTTCAGACTTTGGTGCTACTTTTATTCTCTTTGCTACTTATAGGATCATAGGAGGTTACTAGGCTAATGGTCTCAGAGACCTTACAAGCTTAGCCAAGTTCAACCTGTGTTCCCAAGGGTGTATGGTTCAAGCAGACACTAAAATAACTATTTACTTAGCTTGTTTTTGTTAAAAAAGCACATTAAGTACTATTCCCTGATGCCATCTAACAAGAGCTTAACTTTGGTGTGTTAAAGACATTACGCAAATGTCAACTTTTTTCTCATTACAAGTTACTTTTTGATCTCTGTAATAAGACTTCAAGAGATCTGCATGAAAATCAAACAAAATTTGGGCACTGGCTCAAGCTTTTTTCTATATGTACCTATTTCTCAAGTTTCTATGGGCACCATTTTGACCTTCTGGGACATCTCACAATATTTATTTCTAGTATTTACTTCAACAACTGTTACATGATGCTGGCAATCTCCATACAACAAAGGTGGGCACAAAGATATTTACTACTTGAGAAAACAGTAATTAGGTACATCACTGATTCTAGTTGGTGACTGCGGTGGTGGTGCTGCAGTAGCATTGTCACCTCACAGTTAAGACGTTGTCCTGTTCTATTCTCAGCTAGAGCATCTTCGGTGTGGAGACATGCGTGAATGGGCGTACCTTCGTTGAAGGTTGTGCTTCAGAGCTGGTAACTCGGCACGTAAAAATCTACTGCCAATCATTAGCAGACCGAAGTTCCGCTGTGGCGACCCATAACCGGGAAAAGCCGAAAGACACAACAACTGATTCTAGTTGCTGGGTCAATACAAACCTTAAACCTATGCACTTACATTCTGCACAGACTTTTCACTGGCGGTCCTCTAATAACTGCAAAACCAAACAAAATGAACCCCTCTGAAACAATCCTACTAAACCAGTCGGTGAAACTACATAATCATTGTTTTTCCTGCAAAGATGGCATTCCTTCCCATTCCCTCTGTTCTGCTTCATTAAGTTTTAGAGCTGTTAATCAAGCTGTACACTACCTTTAAAGTCCCACAGCATTAGAGAATGCAGAAACTCCATGACTTTACTTTAACAATTAAAGGATGGGTCTCTAAAGCCAGCAGTTTGGAATGAGATTACATTCAATAAAAAGGATTTAATGAATTTTAGACTGCTCTCTCTCTCACTTAAGTGTGTGTTATCAAAGATGTACATGCCAGCTGGAAGTTTGCAGAAGGTGCAATTTTATTTACTTAATTAGGTGGACTAAGCCCCCACAATGGTCCATTTTCATCCACCTTCTTGAAAAACAATGTAAACTATTTTATATATACACACACACAAGACAGACACACACAGACAGACACACACAGACAGACACACACAGACAGACACACACAGACAGACACACACAGACAGACACACACAGACAGACACACACAGAGAAAATTCAGAAACTGAAGACAACAATAGAGTACAAAAATCAAGTTCATATGCTTAAACTCGGCATATGCAGCACAGAAAGTCATTTTAAATATAAAAAAAATCAAGCATAATGTAGTGCGCGCACATGACATGACATCTGGTATTAAAGAATACAGAATAATTGTCAGCATCAATGACATAAGGATAAAGCCCTTGAACAGCAACAGTTTCTCTGGTTCAATTCTCAGCTAGAGTGCCTTCTGTGTGGAGTCTGCATGTCCTACCTGCGTTCGTGTGGGTTTCCTCCGGGTGCTGCAGTTTCCTCCCACGTTACAAAGATATGCATCTGGAGAGTTTCTCCCTGGGCCTCCACTGAAAATTGACTTTGTTCCAAGTCCGACTTTGCTAGTTAGCAAATATTAAATAAATAAAGCCCTGAATAAGGTCTAGGTGATCTAAGTTTGATTAGCAGCTTAATCATTTGGTGAAGAGAGCAAGAGAGAATGGGTGGGCCCATCCTGGGGAATGGGACAAAGCAGGATGCATACAGGCCACATCTCTTGGAGGAGGGATCTGCAGTGTGCACATTGGTGTAGGGCTTTGCCTCAGCAAGCCACTGCTTGAGGACTGCCTACTTTAATAATGGCTCCTTATGTGATATTGATAACTCGTAAAAAAATGATCCTGTCAAATATTCTAGTGCCATAAGTTCCTTCACAAAGCTGTATTATGTTTACCATTGTCAGTGCTCCAGAAATGTTTGGTAAAGTACTAAACAGTGTATTCTCATCTCTGAAAAGAAAGGTAGGTGGTTCTAAAGCATGCTCTGAAGGACGGCCACAGCAAAGCCTGTTCTCCAGCTAGAATGGGCATTCAGACTCTAATGTTTAACGAATGCGCAAATGGATGTCCACAAAAAGCAACTTCATAAATACTTTCCACATAGGAGGAGGCTAGAGACTGCAAGTCTCTACATTTCGTACATGATGCTTCGTTGTTAAGTGATTCACATCACGCTACTTTCATAAAGACATTTAAAGTGAAAATACTCGAGGAATCTGACAAGAAGCAACACACTGCCACTGTTCATTTCAGGTGGGATAGAACTGGGGTGCGTAGAGCTTTCTCTTACAGTCAGTCTGTCTCCTAATACCCATATACCCCCCTAAGGTTGTTCAACGGCTAAAAATAAATAACTGGCTGGAAAACATGCATCCTTCTTGGGTTTATCCCAGTTGCATAAATATTTCCTGCAGCAATGATCCTTATAATTACTGACAGCCTACATAATTTTTCTACAGTCCGTTTTGCATTATTCTTGCCTCCCTGTATTGCTGCTATTATTACAGTATTTCTCTATTCTGTTTATATTCTGGACTTTGTTTTTCCTAGAAAGCGACTAAAAAAAGTCCTTGCTGTGTCAGTGCATCCACATAAATGCAAATGAAAACAATGTCAACCCAGTACATCTTTTCCAATCACGCACACCAAAAGTCTAGAGACTTCAGAGGTTTCCAAAGCACATAAGATTCTAGACAACTGCCTCATGAAAGACTACTCTTGTAAAAAAAACAGAGACAAAACTTGTAATTCTCAAAAAAACTTGCATTTTTTATCAGACAGACATGTAGTGCAGAAAAATACCCCCAACTTACAAAGTGCAAAATCAAGAGAATGTAGAATAAATGCAGAATATCCTCAATGGAGAAAGAAGCATCATCTACTAGTGGTTTCAGTTATGGAGGAGAATACACTTAGTTGACTTTCACTTTGTTTCCTATTACAATAAGATAGGATAAGGATTGAATACTAAAAACCGCAGGAAAAACCTGTGTGGAATATGATTCCTGATGCCACTGTCAGTCAATGGCCAAACTGTACGGCTGGGAGAGAGATCAAATCATTGCAAGAAACAAAGGAACTGTGGAGTGACCAAATAGAAGAACCCTATTTCACAAGCTAATGTATATCTCAAAAAATGCTTTTTATGACATATGGCTGCACAAGCCTATTCGACTAAACAGATCTTGAATTTACATAAGCAATAATGCCCAACAGCGTGTGTGTTAAGGTGTACTTAACACCTGCACAGAGGCCTGACGCTGCAGTCATTATTGTGCTTAGAGAATGGGCCCTCTGTAAAATTGTTGTGTTTTACTTACTTTTTAAGTACTATATTATTTTTTTTTTTTTATTTAAAACAGTTCCTCTGCCTAATATTTCAAAGTTTCTGTAGTATATGTTAATGGTGTTGGAGGAAACATTTTATATAAAAAATAATATAGCCCTTAAAAATAAATAAGTCAGTAAAACACAACAATTTTACAGAGAGCCCATTCTCTCTCTCTCTCTCATACACAGTCTCTTCCACTTTCACACACATACATATACCGTCTCCTCTGGTTTTATACTTGCATTCACTCACACAAGCATAACTCTCAACCTCTTAGCACAAAGTGTGGATAAAGTCAAGAATAATGGGGAGACAAAGCCCCAAAAATAGGAGCAAATTTTAAATATTGCTGTCAAACTCAAAGTTGCTAGCATAAAAAGTCTTGTATTATAGTGCATCTTCTGAAGGATATATATACTGAAACTTAAATGCCTGTCATTATTTAGTGAAAACAGGCCCATGACTAGGCGATTCTGGTCTATACTCTCACCATGGTTTGCATCTACTTGCAAAAGACCTTGGTGATGTGTTTAACACATTAATGGCAGGTGTCATTTAGAAGTGCAAACTTGCAAGCGACCCAAGCACGAGAAGAAATGATCACTGCAAGTTTCAAATCACACTGATTTCCCGTTGTGCTATAACATTTAAGTATTAAAATAGCAATAGAATATACACACAGACAGCAATCATGTTAGAAACATGTTCCAAAGTGAGTAAAGAAACAGAATATTAAACTAATAGTATGCAAGATTTATTTTTTATACTAATGTGGATTTTATTTGTACTGTGGCTGCATGCTTCTCATCACTTCAAGGTTGCCGCCATTTCACAAATCTCTATGCATTTCTTAGCCTCATGTTTACTAAATACCTGGCACAGAAAGTATGTTTCCCAGCTACATCATGTAGTTAAATATGTATAAACTCTCCTGATGTTCATGTGTTGATAGTTTATCTGTGCCCAACTTCTGATCACATCTGGTTAGAGTCTGCCAAATCAGGTAATATGCTTCAGATCCTGTTCTGAACCCCAGACCCTTGTACATTCTACGTTTAGTTCCAGACTAAATGCAGTTTTAAATTAGCTTACTCTGACCTCTGAAGACACTTCACACTTTCAGCCCCTAGTCACAAATTTATTTTTTAGCTGAAAGAAAATTTCTCTAACTCCCCAATTTTGGATGAAGTACATTTGGTTTTAGGATGCATTACTGTACCTGCTTACAGCTATTTGCTAGTCAGGATTTGTAAATATACTAATGATCACATACCACTTCATGTTAAAGCCAGTTCTCATAGCCAAATATATGCATATTTTTAAAGTATGTGATCTGGTTCTTCTTGGACTCTTCAATCACCTTGACTTGTTTATAAAAGACACAGCGTAAAATAATGAGAAAATCTGAGAATAAGTTTACTAGTTGGAATAAAATACATTTTTAATGAGTTATAATCCCATTTATTAATAATGATAGTACTTCACTTCATTGCTTTTACTTATTCATTTGGCAGTTACAAAAGTGTCAAACAAAATGGCCCATTTCTAGACATTACAGAATTAGATGATTATTCTTAGTCACACTGGATTTTATGACTGTGTTAGCTTGCCTAGATGACATTATGTACTAACAAATGCTTCATACTAGTTTGCATTTTTACATATGACAGATGCTCTGCTACGACTTGTGTGGGGTACACCTTTTTGCAGCTACCAATGTGGGAGCTGCTCTGGCCATCTGTAAAGGTCATGTTTTTAACATTGTTCTTTGACTCAGCATGGCATTAGGTATTATGATTTAAATGTTTTATACTCTCCCTGATTTTTTATTTTCTTTTTCACTGCTTGGTAACTGCTGCATACACTGGAACCAGGTGACTGCGGGTGACAACTAGGTGGATCAGATGACTCATTAGCCCCACAGAAATACAAAAATGAAGACATCCATGTCTACATAAATGGTTAGGAAGATGTGCATATTTCAATAATAAATATGTTAATAACTAGCTGGTAGTTAGGACCTTGGGATTCCCAAAGAGATGAAAAGCGGACTACTGTTTCACTGACGTGTAGAAAGGTAGCTTTCAGGCTCAGAGACAGGCTTCAGCTTACATATAAGGAGTGGGTGAAATAAACTACATGGGATCTGTCACAGTGGGTAATATGGAAATGAAAATATTAACATTTATGTACAGCAATGGTTATCAAAACGTACATATTTTACAATATTATTTCTAGCAACTCCCTTACAGAGTACAATATACTGAGGTTTGGATAAGGATTCTACATACAGTTTGAAATGAACATGGGAGTTAAAGGCATTAGTAGTAAAATGGATACAATATTTTGGTACAGCAATCTATGAAATATGGCATTTTTTCATATCCGCAGTACTATTTCACTGTCAAAGGAAATGATACAAGTTTCAGCCACCAGGGTATAGATAAAGTTCTGTAAAACAATTGCTTAGGATATGAGAGTTTGGTTCTTAGGGGAAAAAAAGAGCAAACCGACATCTGCCTACACCTTTAGATTACCAAATTTGCATAATTTCTAACAGCAACAATTCCCTTATGGAAAGAGGTGCATGATAATTTGGTTCAGGTTCTACATGCATGCTGAAAACAAAGTCACAAAGTTCTTATCAAATGCACATAATATATTGTATAGCATAATTATTTGTGCTCTATGCCATACATTATTGTATAGCATACAGCACAACGATTAGTCTCCAAAATACAGGATTAAGCACCTTTATAACATCAGAAAGGTGGTTAGAGAAAGCTTTTATTAAAGCATCCCCTCACATCTGTTAAGCTCTAATGCTTTATTGTGATATTAACAGCATTCAGTGGCTGCCATAGAAAAGAGGTAGAAACTGCAAGGAGATTTAAAACATTAAACACCTCATTCAGCCTTTCTTTTTTGACAAAATCAAGTGTTTAACATGTTTAAAGCCATCAGCACTTTCCTTCACTAATATGTGGTGGCCACTCTGTGTGACATAGGTAAGTGTGCTAGTTTACAAGGATGTAACATACTTTGCACTTAACCTATTGCAGTTTATGGAAGCATGTTAAGCTTTATGCACTAGAAATAATTACAATTATATAATTATAATATATCACAATACAATAATATTATAATACCTTACAGTACATAATAGTTTGGGATGTGGGAAGTTATGCAGACAGTGACCTAACTTTTGACCAACATATCTCATTTGTTGTAAGAAAGTCCTTCTATACTGCACTGCTTTTAAACAAAGGGACAGTGTCTAGATCTAGGAATGTTATTGCGCCCATTTACTCAACCCTCATTAGGCCAGTCAAGGAATATAATGCCCCCTTTGGCATTGCATCTATCCAGACACATGCAGCAACTGAAGCAGCCACACAGACACCTTACTAAAAGAGTTCAAGTTCTAAACAAAATGTCCTACATGGACAAACTTAAAGCCCTGTAACTATACTCTGTATCCTACAGACTGCTAAGAGGTGACCTGTGCCTGGCATACAAGACATCCTCTGACCTATTACAGATGGATTTACTGCACATCAGCAAGTCAAATAACATCAGAAATTCTCAGTCTAAGGATCTAAACCTCTTCTGCATCATCATCAAAATAGTTTGGAGAGGGAAAGTATTTCTTGCAGAGGAAACTGCTGCTCTGGAACAGAATCCCCATCCACATAAAACAAACTTCATCCTTGCCCATATTCAAGCACAACTTGAATCTATGGATGGAAAACAGAAAATCTACCCCAGGACTGCTCTACTGTACTACTAATGACCATAGGCAGCTCCTAAATGTTTTCTTAAATGTATGGGTCCCCTCAGATTATTTATGGTATTGATTCCAATTATTCCCAATTGGGATAAAAAACATAATTATCAGCTATGGAATGGGTGAGACCAATCTATAACCAAATGGGATAGGTTACTCTGAGCACAAACAGGGAAAAGTACAGTTGTGTACACTTACCATAACACGTAGATGTTTGAGTGTATTCACTGTTGTAGTCATCACATTTGGGTTATCTACCTGCAGATAGCCCTCAGCTTGCCTGAATACCAGTGTCTTCGGATTTCTGCATCAAATGCTGTCGCTTCTTCCATTATGTCAGGTCGTCAAGGGTATAAAACATACAGCCAATGCTATTACATCAGTTTTTCTTGACCCAGATGTCAGGTGCCCCCACAACAGGAAGCAATTATATCAAAAAAGCAAATACACATGATATACTATATGCCAAACATGAAGGAAAGATAGAGCCAAGAGCGGTCAGGGGGCTGGAGGGAGGGTAACCAGAACTGCAACAGTGAATACACTAACATCTGGTAAGTGTACACAACTGTACTATGTTCTTCGTGTTTCACTGTTGCAGTCATCACATTTGGGTTGATTCCCAAAGTTAAGGAAGGGTGGAGGCAGTTAAAGAGCATTAGGGCTAGCAATCAAACCCAGTAAGACTGCTGTAGCAAATCCAGCTCTGGTTTTAGAAAAGATAGGCAGGTGGTAATGTTTGGTGAAAGTATGTACAGAGCTCCAGGTAGCAGCTTCCAGGATGTCCCGGGTAGGAACTCCTCAGAAATGCCATAGAGGTAGATGCAGCCCTGGTGGAATGTGATCTTATCCTCTGTAGGGTAAGTTTTCCATGGTGCTTGTAGCAGAAATTGATGTAATGGGCTATCCATTTGGAAATGGTTTGCTTTGAAATGGCATTCCCCCTCTGCCCCTGCAGCAAAGCTAACTAGCAGCTGGTCAGAATTTCTGAGAGGCTTAGTTCTGTCCAAATAGAATCTAAGCGGTCTGTGCACGTCCAGAGAATGCAGCATCCTTTCCCCCTTATTCTGAGGATTAGGGAAAAAAGTAGGCAAATGAATGGACTGGTTTAGAACCACACTAGACACCACCTTGGGCATAAAGGATGGATTAGTCCGGAGGGAAACCCTGTCCGCATGGAAGATAATGAAGGGCTCCACTAACATGAGGGCCTGCAGTTCAGACACTCCTTCTTGCTGAAGTGATGGCTAGAAGTAAGGCTGTTTTCCAAGAAAGGAATTTCAACTCTGCTGTAGCAGCTGGTTCAAAGGGGGGGGGGTGAGTTTTTCCAATACAAAGTTAAGGTCCCAGGCTGGAGTGGGAGCTGTCCTGGGGGGTCTTAAATGTTTTGCCCCTCTAAGGAATTGCTTTAGCAGGGGATGAGAGAAGAGGGGTGGCTCAGTATTATAATGTGCTGAAATGGCAAAGGCATGAATCTTAATTGCAGAGAAAGATGGGCCCTTGTGGAACATTTCTGTTAAGTAATCCAGAATATGAGGTAAGCTAGGCACCGTTGTGCCCATCCCCTGAGCCTGGCTCCGGGAACAGTATCTTTTCCACTTTTCTGAATATGATTTTCTAGTACCAGGCCTCCTTGCCTCAAGAATGACATCCAGCACCTACTTACCGAGGGTTGCTAGAGGTGAGTTCAGGGAATTAGCCAGGCTGCAAGGTTCAGGGTTTGAAGATGAGGGTGCAGAATCTGGCCCGCCTGCTGGGACAGCAGGGAAGGGGGTCTGAGGCAGGTGCCATGGTTGCAGCAAAGTCAGACTGCACAAAATGGGGTATCAGTGCTGGTGTGGCCAGTCTGGGACAATCAGTATTGTCCTTGGCTTGTCCGATTTGATCTTAAGTAGAACCCTTCAAGAGGAGAGGGAGAAAGGCATAAATCGAGAGGCTTTCCCAGTCAAAGGACAGGGCATCCACTTTCCAAGCTTGACTGGGGGAGTTCTGGTGCAGAATTTGTTCAATTGGTAGTTCTGAGGGGAGACAAACAGGTCTACAGCTGGTGTCCCCCATTTGTTCAAGAGCTTGAATACTTTGGGTTCCAGTTTCCATTAGTGTGGGTCCATGAGATTTCTGCTCAAATCGTCTGCCAGTAAATTTAGTTTGCCTGGTAGGAACTGAGCTGGCAGGTTCACTTGGTAGCTCAAGGCTGTGTTCCAGAGCCATGGCTAGTCTGCAGAATGGGTAGAATTGGGTTCCCCCTGCTTGTTTATGTACCACATAACTGTGGTGTTGTCTCTGTCTTTACCAATAGTTGTCCTGGAAGAATAAGGTCTTTGAAGGCTGTCAGAGCATTCTGTACAGCTAACATTTCTTTTTGATTGCTATGCAGGTGCATCTATTTTGGGCTCCATTTGCCCTGAATGCACTGCCCCTGCCATGTGAGCCCCACCATGCATAGTCTGATTAGTCTGTTTTTAGGGTTTGGGCAACAGGGGGTAGAGTGAAAGGGAGTCCCTTGTTGTGATAGCAGGCCTCTGCCCACCAAATGAACTCTGCCCTTAGACAAGGAATGATAGGACTCATTGTTTCCAGGTCGTGAGAATGTTGACACCATAGACTTTTTAGATACCACTGAAGCTTCCTCATATGCAGTCTTGCATATGAAATTAACAGAATGCAAGAGGCCATGAACTCCAGGGCTTGCAGGATTTTCCTTGCAGACAGCTGGGGTTTTGTGGCCAGTAGGTAGGAGGTCTGGCCATCCACTTGGGGTTGGGAGTGAGTTGAAGTGGAAACTGTTTAAAACCCATTTGTCCCGGGTAATGAGTTCCTAGTTTTTTGCATGCAGGGCGAGCTTTCCTCCTAAGGGAACAAGTAGTTGAGCAGGGCTTGGAAGAGTTAAGGATAAGTTACAGTGCTGTTTTTCCATAGGGGGTGGCTTACTAGTCCCTGCTTTGTAAGTGGGAGCCCCCCCACTGCTTGATCTGTGCATAGCAGGAGACTGAAGTCTTGGTGATATGCTGCTCCTGGCTTTGGACTGAGAAGGCTTGGAAGGGATTAGAAAAGACCAGTTCTTTGAAGGCAAATGCCTATTGAATCTAGGAGGCTGTATTTGTAAGAAATTTTTAACAGTTTGCATAGATTTAGCTTTTTCCACTATCCTTTTGAGGACGACATCTGCTTTGTTGCCAAAAAGACGGTCTTGGTTTAAGGGCGCATCCAGTAATTTAACTTTAACATGATCTGGCAAAGTTTGCTCCTTAAGCCAAGCATGCCTTCTAAGTACAGACCCAGTGACAGCAGCCATGCAAGATGCCTCTAAGGTATCAAAACCACATTGCAAAGTATGTTTATCAACTTGTTCAGCAGAATGCATTAAATCCTATAATTCTTTATTTTCAGCACAGTTAGGAATCAACATCATTTTTTGTTTAAGTAATCCAATAATATGCTGCTGATACTTTAACATATGAAACTGTCAGTTTAAGGCCCTAATGGCCAAAGTAGCCAAAGTGCATACCTTCTTACTCCATCTATCTGGAATCTCTATCAGAGGGGGTAGGGGTTTTGCAGTAGTAGCCTTAATGCCTTTGGGTCCCTGTGAAATGGTCTCCTAGAGGGAGAAGGATGGCTTCCCCTGATTAGAGTAATAAGGTCTTCAGCCATTCTTATAATTTGTTTTTTAGGCATAGGGGCCTGACCATGCGATCTGGCGTCAGTTTTCTAGGCATGGATAGAGTTTTAGGTCTTAAAGAAGAAGATGGTGTTGGTCTGATATGCAAGTCAGTAGGCCTGAATACACCCTCAGAAGCCAGTGTCGGCTCCGGACCCATCCAATGTAGAGACATCCGCAGGTTCTATAGTCGAATAAGCATCACACGGCATACTGGAATCCGAATGGGTCTCAGTAGAGGCCTGCGAATCTGAAGTAGTGGGTATCAGGGGCTGCGAAAGCGCCTGGGTACCGGCGAACTGGCGACTAGCTTAACGGATGCGTTTTCGGCAGCTTTGAACCTATGCGGTCTGTCTTTATCTTTACGTTTTTTCTGAATGTCGGTAGTTGGATGGCTTACCGAAGCCATTTCTGGATAACTGAACCGAATACCAAAATAGTTACGTGTGAAAATTAACTGACTATGAATAGTTCGAGGATTGAGTAAGGCACAAAACCGACAGTGAGGGACGTCGTGGTCTGGGCCTAAGCAAGAAATGCAGTACAGATGAAAATCTTTATGAGGTATTTGCTTTCCACAAGAAATACAATTGTTAACTTTTACTGACATTGGTTTAGAGCAAGAAAAAGAATCCCCAACGGGAAAAAGGATCCCCAACGGGGTAATTAGCTTTTTTGAAGACTTCGGATCTGAAACTCAAAAATGAAAATTTCAGGATTTGGCCGACCGGCACTTGCGAACGGCTTCTGCTTCGGGCACCGCACGGCAAGAAAGACTGATGTAATGACGTTGGCTGCATGCTTTATACCCCTGACTACCTAACGTTGTGGAAGATGAGACAGCAACCGACGCAGGACCCAAGACTTTGATAATCAGGCTGATTGAGGGCTACCTGCAAGCAGATAACCAAATGTAATGACTGCAACAGTGAAACACGAAGAACATCTTGTAGCCTATTAGGAACAACAGTCCAAGGAAAACCAAAAGGTAACCAGTACATCCAGGAAGGAAATGGACCAGGGGGAGGAGGGAGTGAATACTGCACCAGTGAAGGAAAGGACATCTATTGTTATGGTAAGATTTTACACAACTGTACTATGTCCATCCATTCACTGGTTGCAGTATTCTTAACTTTTGGGAGACTGCCAAATCTCAAGTAGAAACGTGGGAGCAGGAAGGATCAGCAGAGCCCTACAGAAAACCATGAAGGATAGCTCTATCAAAAACAGCTCTAGCTCTGGAGATGCCATCCAACCTGTAGTGCTTGGTAAAAGCATGCAGAGAAGTCCAGGTAGCTGCTTCAAGAATAGAGTTAGTATCTAACCCTTTAAAAAAAAGCATCAGAAGATGCCACAGCTCTAGTAGAATGAGCCTTTACAGGAGGGGGAAGGTCTTACCGTGAAAAGTATAACAAACAGAAATAGCTTTAGAGATCCAAGAAGAAATAGTTTGCTTGGATACAGCCAAACCTAGGGGAACTAAGATGAAAGGAAACAAAATGATAAGATTTTCTGATAGCCAAAAAACAAAACACAAATGTAGACTTTGCACTTAAGGTCCAGCTTCACAGCCAATTCCAACAGCAAAACAAACGATCTGGTCCACCAGACTGATAAAAAAACAGTAGTTTAATAAAATACAGTAGGTTAGCGCTTTCAGGTTTAAAAAAAACCTTCTTCAGACATCATACAGAAGTTATAAACACCTTTTAAAATGCATAACAAGACTCAGTAAAAAGTCCTCCTCTTTTTTAAAAAAGGCTCAACAGGAATGACACCATTCAAGCCAGGTGCTCTATCAGCACCCAGATTGATTATCCACCTAGTTTCACTACATTCTGTTATATTTCTCAGATCACCCCCTATTTCTCAGATCACCCCCCCTCCTGGTTGGATAAATAACCTGCAAAACCGTAAAAGAAAATACATGCCCAGGATACTGCTTTACATGCTGATACAGAGCATTATGTATATTGGCTGTGCGAATAGCCAACATATGTTGTAACACCCTGTCTTTCAATCTACAATTCATTTTACCGACATAAAATGAACATTGCATTGCTAGTCAAACGGTCAGCATATTGTTTCAATGAACAGCTCTTTCCAGACAGTGGATGGATAAATATGTTATGTCTAATATACTGGCAAGCTTTGCAATGTCTACAGGGGAATGCCCCTCGTCACCCCATGACAGGTTTCCTGACCTTGGTCCGTACAGAGCAAATCCTTTAAATTCTTACTACGTTTAAAACAAAATGTGGGTTCCCGAGTTATTAATGCCTTCACTCTATCTGTTAACAAGATTTTCCAATTTTTGACGAATAATGTCACATATTCCTCCCACATTATTACTGTAATTCAAAGTAACTCATAGGGGCTGCCTGCTTATATCGGTCTCTCTCTCATGCACCTGTATATTTCCAGAAAAACAGGGTTTTGCTTTGTTCAACCTCTCTTCTTTACTTTTATTAAATGCCTGCTGTATTCTGATTATATCCCTTTGCTTTTAAGTTCACCATCAATTCTGCAGACTTCTCTCAAAATGTCTCACCATTGGTACATAACCTAAATGTTCGAAAAAATTGTCCCGGAGCAATATTGTTAAATGTACATCTGGGGTGCATACTATCATAGGCTAGGAGAGTATTTCTCCAGCATTCCTTCCTATATAACATAGTCTCAATCCGTTGCTCTGTGTTTTTCATCACTCGGACATCTAAAAAAATCTATAGTTGTATCAGAGTGTGAAATACTAAACCTCAACAAATCAGTGGTGCTTTCCAGGTAGTTAAACTCATAAAGCTGTTCCTGTGTCCCCTGTTCAAAGCAGAAAGACATTGTCCACAAAACGGACATAGTAAATTAAGTACCCCCTCCATAGAAGGTTTACCTTAAATATTGCTTGATCCTCCCAATATGCCAACACTATGTTGATATATGAATTTGCGCAATCAGTGACATTTTTTGACACTTTTTAAAACCCGAAGGTTTATGATCCTTAGACTCCTTAGACATATTGTCCAAACACAACACAGGAGGGAAAGCAGGAAAAAAGGACAAGGTCCTCTAACTTAAAATGGGCCTAGCACTGCACTCAAGGAAAAATCAACAGAGGACTAGGTCCTCTAACTTAAACAGGCCTAGCCCTGCTGAGGAAACAACAGTAGAGAAAGGTTAATAGATGACTAGGTCCTCTAACTTAAACGGACCTAGCCGTAAACAGAGGTGAAGCCAAGTTAAGAATTTGCTACAAGAATTGCAATAATTCAATGACACGCTAACTAACTAGCTAATAAGAAATAATCAAAGAACACTGCACACAGCTACCAATTGTATACTATTATGCTAGTCAAAAAATACAAGATCAGAAAAAGGTCCTAACCCAAACATGGACCTATGCTAAGAAGATGTAAATATAGTAAAAAACTAGCACACTAAGAAAGGGATACCACTCAGAGGAGAAAAAGGCCTGCGGAAGTGATGGACAAGTTTTCAATAACAACTTTGCAAAATTTCCAAAACACACTACTAACTTACTATCGATAATAATGACCAAGTTATTTATACTAAGCTACTACTATAATGAAAAAACAATCACTATAAACAAGAATAATGAAGAAAAATCCAATTTGGCTACAGTCAAGAAAGAGAGCACTTCTGAACTCGTAGATGCAGCAAACGAGATCTGGGGATTCTTACTATTGCACTATGGGATACCTACTTTGCCACGAGCCATTTGAGCTTTGTAATCGGCCGAGTCGGAGCAGAGGATAGTCTCTGAACCCATATGTAAGAATGAAGGCGAGATAGGACTACAGAACATCCCTGGTTTTCTGGAAATGTACAGGTGCATAACAGGGAGACTGATGTAAGCAGGCAGGCTCTAGGAGTTGCTCTGAATTACAGTAATAATGTGGGAGGAATATGTGACATTATTCGTAAAAACTGGAAAATCTTGTTAACAGATGATGAAGGCATTAATAACTCAGGAACCCACATTTTGTTTTAAACGTAGTACGAATTTAAAGGATTTGCTCTGTACGGACCAACAGGGGGTCAGGAAACCTGTCATGGGGCGACAAGGGACATTCCCCTGTAGACATTACAAAGCTTGCCAGTATATTAGACATAACATATTTATCCATCCACTGTCTTGAAAGAGCTATTCATTGAAACAATATCATATACTTGGCTGACTGTATGAAATGTTGTTCATTTTATGTTGACAAAACAAATCGTAGATTGAAAGACAGGGTTGTTACAACATATGTCAGCTATACGCACAGCCAATATACATAATGCTCTGTATCAGCCTGTAAAGCAGTACCCTGGGCATGTACTTTCTTTTACGGTTTTACAGGTTACTTATCCAACCAGGAGGGGGGGGGGTGATCTGAGAAATATAACAGAATGTAGTGAAACTAGGTGAATAATTCAATCTGGGTGCTGATACAGCACCTGGCTTGAATGGTGTCATTCCTATTAAGCCTTTTTTATAAAAGAGGAGAGCTTTTTACTGAGGCTTTGATTGGCTGTTATGTATTTTAAAAGGTGTTCATAACTTTTGTATGATGTCTGAAGAAGGCTTTTTTTAAACCTGAAAGCGCTAACCTACTGTATTTTATTTTTTATCAGTCTGGCGGTCCGAATTGTCTGTTTTGCTGTTAGATTTTCTAATAGACTTAGTCTTATCCAAATAACATCTGAATAGTCTATGCACATCAAAAGTATGCAGCACCCTCTCACTAGCAGAATGCGGAATGGGGAAAAAGCAGGCAAATGAACAGACTGAGACAACTCATTTACCACCTTGGGCATAAAAGAAGGATTAGTACGCAAGGACACCCTTGTCTTTGTGAAACACCAAAGCAGGAGGACAAGCCATAAGTGCTTGAAGCTCAGACACTCATCTGGCAGAAGTAAGGGCCAACAATGGAACAGTCTTCCAAGAGCAATACTGCAAGGAAGCTGAAGCAGCAGGCTGAAAAGGAGCCAGAGTTAACTTATCCAAATCAAATATGAAGATCCCTGGGCAGAGAAACAGACTTCCTGGGAGGCCTAATATGAAGGACGCCTTTAAGGAACTGTTTAGCCTCAAATCGAGAAGCTAAAGGAGGAGATAAAGGCAGACAAGCAGAGATAGCTGGTAAGTGGGCCTTAAGAGAATAGGCCAAACCAGCATCAAGCAATTCACACAAAAAGAACCAAAGGAACATCCAGAGTAAGGGGTGCCAAGTTACAAGAGACATGAAACAGAAAACCTCTTTCATTTGGATAAGTAAGATTTCCTAGTATTGGGTATCCTGGCCTTCTGCAGGACCCTAAGCGTGTCCTCAGAAAAAAGGTGTCTAGGTGGAATCAAAATCCTTTCACCCACAGTGTCAGTTGAGTGGACAGGTGGGATGGATGAGAGATCCCTTGTCTTGTCTGCGTAGGTCCACCCTGTGAGGTAACTTGTGATGATTGCCCTTGGCTAAATTCAGAAGACAGAACCAATACTGTCTCAGTCAAAAGGGAGTTGCCAACAAGATTCTGGTAGTGTCCTGCTGAATTTTGAATAGGACTTCTGAAATGAGAGGAAGGGGAGTGAATGCATAAAGAAACATCTCCTTCCAAGAAAGAGAGAGGGCGCCCACCTTCCACACCAGAGGACCTGGTAATTTAACAAAATAGAGAAGTTGTCTGTTCAGAGGGGAGGCAAACAGATCTACTCACGGGGTACCCCACTGATGGACAATGTCCAGAAACCCATCCCTGTGAAGCATCCATTTGTTGGATTGTGTTAAGGACCTGCTCAGAGTGTCTGCCACAATATTCTGACCTTAGGGAATTTAAACGGCCCGAACAATCACTTGATACTGGACAGCAAGGTCCCATACCAGGAGTGTCAAATGGCAAAGAAGGTAAGATCTTGTACCCCTAGTTTGTTTATATACCACATCACTGTAGTATTGTCTGTAAATAATTTGAGAGGTCCTGGGGAGCAAAGAGAATGAAAAGCCTGAAGAGCCAGCAGACTAACTCTCATCTCAGACACTGATGTGCTCCTTCTGCTGAAAAGATGACCACACTTCCCTGTACCTTTATGGAGCCAAAAATTGCTCCCCATCCCACATCTGGAGCATCTGTAAACAGTTCCTGAGAGGGAAGAGGGGGATAAAAAGGGAGCCCTGGATTCAGAGACAACTGCTGGATCCACCAGTGAAGTTCCTTCTTCATACAAGGAAGAACAGGAACTATAAAGTCTATAGGATGTGCAGACTGACTTCAGAAACCACTGAAACTTTCTCATGTGGAGTTTAGCCAGAGGGAGAGGGAGCATTGCAATAGTGAATGCCATGAAACCCAGAGCTCTCAGAAACTCCTTGGCTGTAATGGAGGACAGAGAAAGAAGAATTTGAAAGAAGGAAATGAGAGTTAAGGACTTGGGAGGAGGCAGGGATGCCAGCATAGGTACAGTCTGATTCCTACAACCTAGAAAAACATGATCTTTTGAAGGAGTCAGAGAAGACTTTTTGAAGTTCATTATGAATCCCAGACTCTGAAGAATGGAAATGGCAAAATGAAGATTTTGCAACAGGATCTCTGCAGAAGAGGCCTGAATCAGCAGGTCATCCAAGTAAAAAAAATACTTGGATCCCCTGAAGCCTGCAAAAAGCAATCACAGGAGCGAGGCATTTGGTGAACCCCCTTGGGGCAACAGAAAGGCCAAAGGGCAAAGCAGGGAACTGAAAATGCCAGGAAGTAATAGAGAAACACAAAAACTTACTGAAAAGAGGATGGACTGGACTATGGTGATAAGCATCCTTGAAATCCAGAGACACCATATAAGCCTGAGTAAGCAAAAGAGGAAACAGTCTGAAGGGACAACATACGAAAAGTGGGAAATTTCAGAAAAGTGTTTAAATGAGAGGGGTCTAGAATTGGTCTCCAGGTACCCTCTTTTTTGGGAACTAGAAACATTCTGGAGTAAATCCGCCTCCCTTTTTGGACACAGGCACCTCTGAAATAGTATACAGAGTCAAAAGGTCTCAAAGTACCTCTAGGAAAAAAGGGAGTTGTTCTAAAGGAGGCTGAGGAATGCCCATAAAAGGGGGATGGGATTGCCACACCATGAAATACCCCCAACGAATAAAGAACAGAAACAAAAGAATCCTGAGTAATCTGAAGCCAAACAGGAAGAGAGAGAGAGAAAGGTGAATAGAAAGAGGAACGTGGCTGGGAAGAAACCAGGTGCTGTCTGATGTCTATCTGGAAAGTAAGACTTCTGAGTTCCTGAAGTCTGTGTAGCCTTAGCAGGAGGAGCCCATTTGCCATTCTTTTTGCCCTTAGTTGGAGGACAAGTTCACCTGAGAACAAAGACAGGCTTATTGGGGTAGTTTCTTTGAAATTTAGGAACAGGAGAGATAGACACGTTTATGCCCTGTAAGGCATTCCCCTTTATCCTGAAGGTAATTAAACAAACCAGCAGCAGCTTCCCCAAACAAGAGTTTATTATAAAAAGGAGCATCGATCAACAGCCTTAATGTCATCAAGCAATGGTTGAAGCCAAAGCCAAGAATATCTCTTCATCACTGAACCAAAAGCAGCAGCTCTAGAAGAGGCATCTGCTGCATCGTAACTACACCTGATGGTATAACGAACCACCTCACAGGAAGTCCCTAACAGGAAAAGAGCAGAAGTTTTATCATCAGAGTCTGGGAGAACAGAAATAACCTGACAAGCCTGAGAAAGAAGAGCCAACACATACCTGGATATATGGGTCTGATAATTAATAGCCCCAAAAGCCAAGGTAGCCGAGGTGTAAACCTTCTTACCTAGCCTTTCCACAGTTCTGCTGTCTCCAGCAGAAGGTAGTAACTTGGGCAAAGGAAGAAAATGAGAGGGCTTGTCAGAGGCTATAGACACCATTGAGGGATCAGCAGCAGGATATTTGTACAAAACGTTGCAGTCCTCAAGCACCCTATAATGCCCATCAGGTTTCTTAGGAGCAGGAGGCAGAGAATCAGGAGCTTTAGAGGCATTATTAGAGGCAGAAACCCCCTGAGGAGGTTTTAATGCCATCAAATCACTAAACAAACCCTGAGTGAAGGACAGCCACTCACTCTGTGGATCCCTGGCAGCAGGACAGATAAGCTTACTTTTTTGTTTTTTCTTTAATGGGACATCTGCCCTGTAAAACTTAGAAGGCTCTGACCCAGGACGGCATTCAATAACAGTAGTTGGGACTTCTTCCCTAACTAAAATCTGAGGAACACCCATAGGCTCCCCAGAAATAATAAATCATAGTTCCCCCGGACCATCCGAAACGGATGTCTGCAAAATCCCATTGGAAGTGCTGAAAGTCAGATCCCCACCAACCCAGTCATAGCAGAGGAATCTGACAACAAAGACGGGTGAACCTTCGACTTCTCACTGACTTGGGAGAAACGTCTGGTGGAGGCTGGTTTATTAACTTTCTTCTTCCCTTACGGCTGACCCCCCCGGGGCAGGAAGTTCCTTCCATAGTATTCTGAGTGGGATGCTGATTCTCTAGATACAATACTAAGGAAGACAGCTTACCAAGCAGAGTCTTTGGTACAAAACTGTAACAAATGGAGCAGGACTTATGGTCATGACAGGCATCTAGGCAAAATAAATACTGTTCGTGGTGGTCTTTATGGGGAATCTTTCTCCTGCACTGGCATTTACGCTTCCTGGATGACACTGACCCCAAAAAGCAACAAAGTCAAGACAAAACTAAACCCCAAAAGGGCACTCATCTGCAACTGCTTGGAGACCAGCAAACAGGATGTAGGCATTCAGAATGACTATCGAAAGGCATTCAGACCAATGATTGAGAGATGTGTTCAGACTGGCGGCAAAGTTCTCAAGATGGTACAACCAGACATCACCTTTATGCTCTACGCTATGCAAGGAGCATGTATATGACATACAGTATACCTTAAAGCAACAGCAGGCTTTTGTATATTGGCCGGATGTTGGGCTGCCAATGCAGGGAATTCCAAAGGTTAAGAATACTGCAACCTCTGAATGGAAGGACATCTTAAGATACAATACTTTGTTCATAACTACACATTAAGGAATTATGAAAGTTTACCCCAGTAAACAAATATAAATAAAACAAGAAATATGGTATTTTATCATATGAGCATTACTGCTGACCACAGCATACTGCATGGACAATATTTTAATGCATCAACAGAAAGATGATCACTGCAGGCAATCCAGCCACTGATACCTGGTCTCATCGTATACAGCTGTAGAGACAAGACTTTGTTAATATACATTAGATTATGGAAAATATTGTGCTTTTCACATTGTCATCAACCATGACACACATGATGCTCAAGAATAATGAGCATAGTAAACTGCTGGTTGAGGATTCATTTTGAAGTTGAGTTCCAAGTAATCTGCTGCAGACATTGGATACCTAACTGGTATGCTTACTGCTACTTGATTTCAAAAATATACAGAAAAGTGCATAAAACCTGAGATTATTATAAATTATAAAATTAATTATGAGATGGAATATCAGTGTTAGTACTCCTGCAATTTTCTGCATGTGCTGAACAATTTTTGTGCTTTTACCTTTTGTGTAGTTAAAACACTTCAAGAGTATAAGAACATTTCTTTCACGCATAGTTTTAGAGAACAATTTCTGAAAATAAGCGCCAGTGTTCCTATGAAAAAAAGTTAACACCCAGCATTCTTGAGTTCTTGTGGACTGAATAGTATACACTTCTTAAGCAAGAATGTAAAACTAATGAAATGCGACACAGAAAAATATGTAGTAAATCATGACCTCTTTCCTCAAAACAAATTAGTCAGGGAGATAAACTACCCTGAAAAAGAGCTAGATAAGATCTATGGTACATAGGGCAATAATGATAATACATACATAGCTGCTGAAGCAAATAAAGGCAAGATAAATAAGCAGGAACTACAGACTGCCAACGCCCAGAGTCAAAACAAAACTGTGCTTGAATTATTGTGGCTTTAATGCAGAACACTGTCTTAGCACTGCTGCAGTAAAAGAAACACGGTCCATTAAAACAAAATAAACAGTTCACCTTCCATTTCCTAAAACAAGCTACAGCTTCAACAAGACAAAAACAATTCAAAGCTGCAAGTCATTGAATCTCTTACAAAACCGAGGGAGGTTCCTCCCCAACACCCCCTCTGTCAAATATAATAATTCTACTGTTACATAATGAGAAGAGAGAAAACTACATGCAAAATGGATCACTTATGGAGAGCCAAAAGAAAAGTACAGTGGTGTAAAATCTTACCATGACAGTAGCTGTCCTCTTCACTGCTGAAGTATTCTTTACATAAGGGATCTCCTGCTAAGGATTGCCCAAAATCCATCCAGTACACCAAAGCCTTTAAATTTTATTAGCACCATATGTCACATGTGTGCTCTCTGTGTAAGGCACAGGGCATAAAGCTGGTGGACAGAAACAAACACTAAGACGTGATTTGCCCAAGGTGGAAAAGAATACCCCAGAGACAAAAGTGAAAGTACAGTTTTGTACCTACCATAAATGTAGATGTCCGATAGGTATGCATCTGCAGTCATCACATATGGGTTGTCCTGCCTCAGGCAGCCCTTCGGTCGGCCGGATTCCAAAGTCTGGGTCCGGCATCGGCTGATGTCGCCCTTTCCCCGACGTCAGAGCGCCTGGGGTATAAAAGCGCCAGCCGACGCCATCTTCCTCAGTTTTTCTTGCCCCAGATGCCAGGTGCCCTCTAAGGAAGGCTAAATTTGGAGGAATGCAATAAATTCCAAACATGCACAGAAATATATATGCATAAAAGTATATATATATATATATATATAAAACAAATACACCATAATAGATAACCCCAGCAAGCTATGAGAGGGATAAGTACCCAAGAAATACCAGAGGGGAAGGAGGGAGGGTAAACCTGACTGCAGATGCATACCTATCGGACATCTACATTTATGGTAGGTACAAAACTGTACTATGTCCTTCAAGGATGCATCTGCAGTCATCACATATGGGTAGAATACCATAGCCAATCTGGGGGTGGAGGATCTATGTAAAGGATGGTGTAGCTAAAATGCTCTGCAGGACTGCTGTAGCAAAGCCTGCTCTGGATCTGGAATATAAAGGTAAATTGTAATGCTTGGAAAATGTATGCACGGAGCTCCATGTAGCAGCTTCTAAAATGTCCTTGGTAGCCACCCTCTTAAGAAGGCTGTGGAGGTGGCTGTGGCTCTGGTGGAATGAGGTCTAATGTTAGCTGGCACAGTTTTTCCATGAAAGGAGTAACAAAAGCGAATGCAGTTTCCTATCCATTTAGAAATTGTCTGTTTTGAAATTGCTTTTCCTTGTGCACTAGCAGCATATGCTACAAACAGCTGGTCAGTTTTTCTGTTACTTTTAGTTCTGTCCAAGTAGTAGCGCAACTGTCTGTGTATGTCCAGGGTGTGCAGAAGCTTTTCCCCTTTGTTTTGTGGATTTGGAAAGAAGGTAGGCAGGTGAATAGCTTGGTTTAAGGAGACCCTGGATACCACCTTTGGCATAAATGAAGGATTGGTTCTCAAAGAGACTCTGTCTTGATGAAAGATAAGGAATGGCTGTACTGCCATGAGGGCCTGTAACTCAGATACTCTTCTTGCTGAGGTTATGGCCAGAAGGAAAGTCTTCCAAAACAGGAACTGTAGTTCTGCAGATGCTGCTGGTTCAAAGGGAGGCAGTGTTAGTTTTTCCAACACGAAGTTAAGGTCCCAAGTAGGCACTGGTGGATTCCTTGGGGGATTAATGTTTTTAATTCCTCGTAGAAACTGTCTTAGGAGAGGATGAGAGAAGACCGGTGGATCAGTATTGTACTCTGCTGAAATTGCTGAAGCATGAATTTTAATGGAAGAGTAAGACAGGCCATTGTGGAGCATTTCTGCCAAATATTCCAGGATATGTGCCATGTTCATAACTGTTGCATCTAGGCCCTTTGAGGTGCTTCAGGTGTGAAATCTTTTCCATTTTGCTGAGTATGCCTTTCTTGTGGAAGGCCTGCGAGCTTCCATGATGATATTCTTCACTCTCTCTTGGATAGCTTATCCTGGTGATGAGTCAAGGTATTTTCCAGGCAGCTAGTTGTAATGTTTTCAGGTTGGAATGCAGAGTTTTGTAATTGTGCTGTGTCAGGAGAAGCGGCCATTGTGGAAGAAGCCATGGTTTTGTCCGTGACATGCTCTTTAGCAATGGGTACCAGTGCTGTCTTGGCCAGTCCGGAGCTATCAGAATCACTCTTGGCTGCTCTGCCCTGATCTTCAGTAAGACCTTGGTCATTAATGGAAGAGGTGGGAATGCATACACTGTTAGAGTTCTCCAGCTGAAAGAGAGGGCGTCCACTTTCCATGCTTGTGGGTGGTATGTCCTTGAGCAGAATTTCTCCAGCTGATGATTGTGTGGGGAGGCAAAGAGGTCTATGTCCGGTCTCCCCCATGATTGTGTTATCTGATGGAAGATGTCTGGGTGCAGCATCCATTCGTGTGCATCCATGATGTTCCTGCTTAAGCTGTCCGCCAGTATATTGTCCTTTCCTGGTACAAACTGGGATTGCAGCTGTATATTGAGTGTCAAGGAAAGTTCCCATAGATTCATCGCCAGTCTGCAAAGAGGGTAGGAATGGGTGCCTCCTTGTTTGTTTATGTACCACATAACTGTAGTGTTGTCTGTCCTTATTAGCAGGTGGCCTTGATGTAGAAATAACTTGAAGGCCTCGATAGCATGTATCACTGCCAGCATTTCCTTTTGGTTTATGTGCATGCGTAGCTCTTTTTGTGACCATAGTCCTTGAATGCATCTTCCCTCCATGTGTGCTCCCCATCCGTGGTCTGAAGCATCCGTTGTAATGGTTTGGCTGGCTATTGGTTTGCTGAAGGGCAAACCCCTGTTTGACTGGCTTGCTTGAGCCCACCACAGAAATTCCCTTTGAAGGCATGGGATGAGTGGTATCAAAGTTTCCAAGCTGTGATTGTGCTGAGTCCATAAACTCCTTAGGTACCATTGTAGTTTCCTCATATGTAGCCTTGCTTGAGGAATCAGAAGAATGCAAGAAGCCATGTAACCCAGGGCCTGCAGGATTTTCCTTGCAGTCAGCTGAGTTTGTCTTGACAGGTTTTTGAAGTAATCTGGAAGTTGGTTTTGTTTTTCTTCTGTGAGGAAAGCCATTTGGGTGGTTGTGTCTAGATCCGCACCCAGAAAAGTTATTCTTTGGGATGGTACAAGTCTTGACTTGTGAATGTTGACTGTATATCCCAAGGCCTGAAGAAGGTAGATGGCATAATTCAAGTGTTTTACCAAAATTTGTTGGCTGTCCGCTTGTATAAGGCAGTCGTCCAGATACGGGTATATTTGCATCCCCTGAAGTCTGCAGTGTGCAATTACTGATGCCAGGCATTTCGTGAATACTCTAGGCGCAGTAGATAAGCCAAAGGGCAATGCTGAGAATCGATAATGCTCTGAACCTGCAAGAAATCCGAGGTGTCTTCTGCAGCTTTGTCTGATAGGGACATGCAGGTATGCCTCCTTGAGGTCCAGAGTTACCAGCCAAGACCCCTTGCCCAGCATGGGAAGGAGTTGCTGTAGAGTCAGCATTTTGAATTTTGGCACAATGAGATAAGTATTTAGTGCGGACAAGTCGAGAATAGGCCTCCATTGCTTTTCTTTTCTTGGAACAAGGAAGAGTCTGGAATAAAATCCTTGGCCTTGTTCTGAGAGAGGAACCTTTTCTATTGCTTTCATTTTCATTAAGTTGGAGATTTGTTTCAAAGCCTCTGCCCTTTGATTTGGTGGCAGGTCTGGCATGCCTTTTCTTTTCGGTAATGTGTGGAAATGGAACCTGTATCCTTTGTCTATTATTTGTAGTGTCCATTTGTCCCTTGTAATAATGTGCCAATTTTCTGAAAATAAGGAAAGCTTTCCGCCCAAAGGTGCTTCCAATTGAGCCCTGGTTGGTGGTGTCAAAGTAAAGTCATCGAGTCTGTCCTTGTGCAGCAGTTGTAGGCCCTGCACTACCTCTCTGGTTGGGTGGCTGCCATTGACGTCCTCTGTAGGAGCCCCTAGCTTGCCCTCTACCTCTGGCACGCCTGTTCTTGCCTCTCTGAAATCTGTCTGTGTCTGGAAAGGACCAGTTCTTGGAAGGCCAATTTCTGCTGAATCTTGGTGGTTGGACTTGCATAAAATCTTTGACTGTTTGTACAGATTTTGCCTTTTCTTCAAATTTCTTTAAGACCTCCTGAGCAGTGGAGCCAAATAACTTTTGCTTTTCCAGTGGAGCATCCAGAAGCTTTGCTTTAACATGGTCTGGCAGAGATTGTTCCTTCAGCCAAGCATGCCTACGTATGACTGCACCTGTCATAGCTGACCTACATGAAGCTTCCAATGCATCATAACCACACTGCAAGAAATGGTTGCTAACCTGCTGAGAGTTATGTACCAGATCCTGAAGTGATTTGCGATCTAGGGGTTCAGGTGAAGACAGTTTTTTATGCAATTCATCTAACAAATACTCTTGGTACTTTATCATATGAAACTGACAGTTTAAAGCCCTCATAGAAAGGTTAGCAGAAGTATACACTTTTTTACCCCATTGCTCTAAAGCCCTGGACTCCCTTTCAGAGGGGAGTGGATTTTTTGTAGTGACAGCTGCAACCCCTTTAGGGCCCTGGGAAATAGTTTCTGGATCAGCAGAGTGGGCCTTGTAAAGAAAAAGATGAGATTCTGGGACCCTGTAGTACCTATCGGGTTTGGCAGGAGCCGGAGGGAGAGTGTCAGGGGTTGTGCTAGACTCAGAGTACACATCATCGATGACATTCAAAACAGGGGGAATAGCCAAAGGTCTATGCTGAGGCAAATGCAAGAAGGTCCTTAATCTCTTCCTGGAATCAGAGAATTCCTGGCCCTGCCATTGGAAATGCTCCCTCATAGTGTGCAGAGTTTCCCCAAAAGACAGTTCTTCAGGAGGGGAGGCCAAAGGGATAGATTCCTCTGCATCAGAATCCTCGTAGGCCGAAAAAACCTCCTCCTGGTGGTCCGAGAGAGCAGAGCCATCAGAGGACTCATCTGTGGAGAGGGGATTAGAGGGCTCAACCCTGGGCCTTTTTTCTGTAGGAGGTTGAGAGCCCCTGTCCGGATGAGGTTGAGAGCCCCTAATTAATGAAATAAGGTCCTCTGATAGACTAAGGTTCTGAGAACCTATAGTGGGTCCCTGAGGGATAACCCTGGGAGGCATAGATTTTGAGTGTTTAGCAGCTTTAGCCCTAGAGAAAGCCTTAATAGACATGGATGCAGGAGGCCTGGTTGCCCCACGTGCTGGTGTAGTTTTGTCTAAGGGAATGGTGTCGGAAGGTTCCTGGACACCAGATTCCAATGGAGATTCAACAACCGATACAGTAGTGGCCTCTGGGGCCGAGGTTGTTGGTTGTACGGTTTCGGTGGACGAAGTACCAAGGACTCGGTTTCAGCCGAGACCGAGACACTCGCGGTAGGCCTGGCCGTGGTTTCAGCCGAAACTGCGGACCGTGTGTGTCGGTCCTTGTCCTTCCGTTTCTTTATTAAATGTGAAGTCGGAGTCTCCGACAGCATTTTGTAAGCACAACTAGCTCCAAAAACTTCCTCTGCAAACTCCGACCGACGTCTTAGAGTGTGTCGGTTGAAGGAAGCACAGGAGGAACAGGCCGAGACGTCGTGGTCTGGGCCTAGGCAAGGTAGGCAGTAAGAGTGGAAATCCTTATGAGGTATTTGTTTCCCACAAGTTAAACAATTATTAATTTTATCTGACATCGGCTGAGGCAAGAAAGAGTCCCCAACGGGGTACTTAGCTTTTGAAGTCTTCGGTTTAGCTGAATTACAGGAGCTGGCCGACCGGCACTTGCGAACTGCTTCTGCTTCGGGCACCACGCGGGAAGAAAGACTGGGGAAGATGGCATCGGCTGACGCTTTTATACCCCAGGCGCTCTGACGTCAGGGAAAGGGCGACATCAGCCGACGCTGGACCCAGACTTTGGAATCCGGCCGACCGAAGGGCTGCCTGAGGCAGGACAACCCATATGTGATGACTGCAGATGCATCCTTGAAGGACATCATGTATATCCAGAAGGAAAGCAGAAGCAAGGGCCCCACAGCCAGGAGGGCAACAAAAGCACATGGATAACAGCTAGAAAACGGGGGGGGGGGGGACCAAATACTGCAAAAGTGAAGAGAAAGACATCTACTGTTATGGTAATATTTTACATAACTTTATCCTTCCATATCCCTATTGCAGTAGTCTTTACGTAACAGAGAATACAACAGCTAAGAAGAAGGCTAGGAGGAAGGCATAGAACAGCACTCTACAAACCCATGCAGAATACCCATGGCAAAAACTGCTGTGGCCCTGGAAAAGCATCCAATTTATGATGTTTACTGTAAGTATGAAGAGAGGACCAAGTAGCAGCCTCAAGGATGAAAATGGTGTCCAAACTGTTGAAAAGGGCACTAGAGGAGGCAACTGCCCTAGTACAATGTGCCTTTACAGATGAAGAATCACATTTGCCATGAAAGGAATAACAAAAAGAAATTGCCTTAGGTATACAGGATGAAGGAGTTTGCTTGGAAACAACCAAACCCACAGTCCTGGGATGAAAAGAAACAAGCTTCTCAGACTTACGAATTGCCTTTGTTTTCCACAAATAATACCTGAGCTGTCTCTGCAGATCCAAGCTGTGAATAACCTTTTCATTGTCAGACTGCAGAAAAGGAAAAGGAAGGTAAGTGGGCAGACTGATTAAGGTACAACTCAACCACTTTATATGCAAAATTGGCCCCAAAAAATTCCTCTGCAAACTCTGACCGACGTCTAAGAGTTCGTCGGTTGAAGGAAGCACAGGCTGAACAGGCCGATACGTCGTGGTCTGGGCCTAAGCAAGGAAGGCAGTAGGAATGGAAATCCTTATGAGGTATTTGTTTCCCACAAGTTAAACAATTATTTACTTTGTCTGACATCGGCTGAGGCAAGAAAGAGTCCCCAATGGGGTACTTAGCTTTTTCGAAGTCTTCGGTAGCTGAATTCACTGGATCTGACCGACCGGCACTTGCGAACAGCTTCTGCTTCGGGCACCGCGCGGCAAGAAAGACCGAGGAAAATGGCGTCGGGGAAAGTGCGACATCAGCCGAGGCCAGACCCAGACTTTGGAATCCGGCCGACCGAAGGGCTGCCTGAGGCAGAACAACCCATATGTTATGACTGCAGATGCATCCTTGAAGGACATCTGCCTGACCACAAATCGAGAGGCCAAAGGAGGATTCAAGGGCAGACCATCAGAAACTGCTGGAAGGTCAGCATTAACTGAAGAATAGGGTGGGAGGTTGGTGTAATGGTTAAGGTGCTTACCTTAGAAACACAAGGTGCAGGGTTTGATTCTGACATGGGGTAATTGGCTAGGCTTAAAATGGCCCATAAGGACAGTTAGCCTAGTACTAACCTATGAACCTATGCAAACCCAGAATGGAGTAGCCCACACAAATAAGAGATAATCAGAGAAGTCCCCACCGATAGGGGATCCTTAGGGCACGACAGCCACAGATAGAAAATCTTTTACACTTGGACATGTATGATTTTTTGGTTGTGGGTTTCCTGGTCTCCTGCAGAAAGTTTGAGACAAAGGAGTCTGAGTAGATTTAGCAGAGGAATACACCTAGAACCCTCCCTACCCTTGGGAAGTGGGCAAGTCTTACAATGAACAGAGGCAGATTAGAAGGATAACTCCTCTGGAATTTGAAGATAGTGGAGACAAAAACAGGTTTGAATTTCTGCAAGGTCTTACCCTTATCCTGGAGGGACCAAAACAGGTCAGCAGCAGTTGTCCCAAAATGATTTCTGTTATCTAGAGAGGCATCCAAAAGCCTGGCTTTAATATCATCAGGTAAAGCCAGCAGAAGTAGCAAAAAATAATGTCTTACCATAGAACCAAAAGCAGCAACCCTGGAAGAGTCATCACTGTATTATAGCTGCATTCCATGGAGTGACAGGTGACCTGTGAAGTTGATCCAAACAGGGAAAGAGCTGAAGCTTTCCCATCAGAATCAGGAAGGTCAGAGACCACCAAAGTTACCTGAGAAAGAAGGACTAAAACATACTTAGTCATGTGTTTTTGATAATTAATAGCCCTAAAAGACAAGGGGGCTGCAGTATATACGTTTTTATCTAACCCTTCCATGGCTTGACTGTCCTTATCTGAGGTTAGGATTTTAGAACATGTCAAAAGCTTAGAAGGGTTATCAGAGGTAACAAACCACTGAAAGTTCAGCAGAAGGGTACTTACACAAAAATGTACAATCCTCAAGCATCTTGTAGAACCTGTCAGGTTTCTTAGTGGACGGGGGGGTTGAGAATCAGAAGCCACAAAGGCAGCTGAAAAGGTGTTCAAAAAGGGCTGCCAAAACAGGAGGAACAGCAGATGGATTAGGAAACTCCATATTTAAAAGCTTTCAATACTTTTTTTGAATGTCAGAGAACTGGGAGCAATCTGATTTGAAGTACTCCATCATATGAACAACGATATCCCCAAAGGATAATTCTTCCAGAGGGAATCTGGACTCAAAGAATCTTTTTCCTCAGAACCACAGTTTAGATGGAAAGAAATCTAAGGGAGTAAGCTAAGGATTCTTCTTCACAGTCAAAGTCCCCATCTGAGGAATCAAATTCCCTAGGCATCTTAACAGGAGAGAAAGATCAGGGAGGAGCAGGGGACTTGCATCCCTTGAGGCCTCAAGGCCATTAAAGCACTGAACAGACCCCGAGCAAAATCCTGCCACTCATGTTGGGGATCTTAACAAGGGTAATGTTTTTAGTTTTTTGCTTTTTCTTGAGCAGGACATCTGCCCAAAGGACTCCTGGTGGTTCAGACTGTCAGCAAAATTCGATAATCTTAGTAGGAATCTCTTCCCTCAGTAAAATCCGAGGACTGCCCCTCAAGTCCCTTGGAAACAATCAGCGGAGGTTCCCTCTCAATGCTTGGAACAGAGAAAGGAAAAAAGCCTTCAAAGACCTGGGAAAATTCAGATCCATACAGGCCTCTGAAAGGGCTCATAGAGGAATCTGAGACGAGCACCAGATGGTCTTTAGGGCTTTCACTAGCTTCTAGACTGATATCTGTGGGAAGCTGTACAGCAGCTGAATCAGGCCTAGTTGTTTTGGCCCTCTTCTTCGCAGACTGTGAATCCACAAGGCAGGAAGATTCTGCTATAGCACCCTGAGCCAACAGCTTAAGTCAATGATGCTCAAGGTATATAGACAAGGAAGGTTAGCGACCACAAAGGTTCTTAGGAACAAGTGCTTGACAGAATGATCATTGCTTATGGCTGTGGAAAGCACCTAAGCAATAGACTCCAATTGTGACATTCTTTATAGGGAGTCTGCCTCCCATACTGACATTTTCCCTTCTTGGATGACATGAACAAAAGTACAATAATGAAAAAAGTAGAGAAGAAACCCCAATGAGGCACTTATCTGAAGATGAATTGGCAAGCAGCACAGCAGAATAACATTCAGACCAATGTTCGGCAATGAAGTTCTGCCGCCTCATATGGGGAGCATACATGCACTGTACAACACCTATAAAATCTAAATGCTTTCACATACTGGCTGGATGATGGGCTTTCCTTGTTAGGAGATCCCTTATGCAAAGAATATTACAACAGTGATATGGAACGACATCTATACTAGTTGTGATTACCTACGAAAAACAACTCGTGAGTTCAGCATTGTGAAGTTGTCAAGTTTGCGCCTCTCTCACTTTTATTCAAACAGCAGAGAAATCCATACTACACTATTTAAAGAAAGGACAAAAGACAAATCAGGCAACCCTTCAACCTCTGACCTCCTGACAGTATTCTCACTGTCCCCCTCTCACTCTACCTCTTCCCCAACTACAAACTACAGTCCAACCCTCTACATTCCCAAATCATCTTACTTAGCTCAATTTTACTTCAGGTCACACAGTCAAAAAACAGACAAAAGCTTTTCAACCAGATTCATGCAGATGCTCCCACAGGTTCAGAAAACTTTCTCCCTTGGTGTGCCCTACTTAAAGAGCATATTTCACATTTTCCATTTATACCTACAACCGATACATTACCATCATACCCAATATCTTTGGAAACAAGCCATTGTCAAACCTATCGCAAAAGCTCCTAAGCCAGAATGGGAAAGACTTTAGACCAAACGTCTGCCTACCTATACTAGAGAAAATACTGGAAAAAATAATCTACAGTCAACTGGATGAATATTTATATACTAGAGTACTACTGCCCAAACAACATGGATTTTGGTTAGAGAGAAATGCCACAACAACCCTAACTGCACCCTAACTAATTCTACCAGACATGGACAACGTTGACTAATCCAGGTCATTCTGCAGGTGTTTCCAGAGAAGACAATGTAACCTTGAACTTCAAAGAGAAATAAAAAGTATGCAAAATGAAACAAAATTATTAACTATGTACTTACCTTAAGATTATTAGTTATGTACTTACCATAACTTGGTATCTGTGTTGTCTTCTTTCATTCCTCAAATATGGGTTACGGATCTGACCTCAGATCTGACTCTACCGCATTTCTTCAGACAAGGATCCAAGTCTCTAGCTCCTCTCATTAACCACAATGCCCTGCACTCCAACCAACCTTCTCAGATCGAGTTTGCTGCTCATAGATAATAGAGAGCAAGGAAAAGAGAAGGAAATTTAAATATATATCTCAATAACTAGAGACTCAAAAAGCCAGAACAGCAGTTCCCAAAAATAGTTCTCTCCAGGTCTTCTAGAGCACCAGGAAGGAGGACGGCAGCGTGGGAAGGTGAGGAGGAATGAAAGAAGACAACACAGATACCAAGTTACACCAAGTACACAACTAATAAATCTGATGTCTCTTTCATTCCTCCTCACGTATGGGTAGAGTCCCCAGCTATGCAACTCTTTGATGGTCTCAAGAAGGATATGCTAGAGCACTGCCGAACCAAATGAATGTAATACAAATGTATGAGCCTTAGACCATGTGGCTGCTGCACAGATACCACCTAAAGAGGCCCTGGAAGAGAAGGCGGGTGAGGTGGACATAGACCTAGTGGAGTGGGCCTTAGGAGAGCAAGGTAACTGTAATCCATTCTTTATTATAAAAGAAGGTGATGAGCAACCTTTGAAACCACCTGACCTAGATGGCTAGGAGAGAGTGGCACAAATAACTGATCTGACTTTCAAAAAGGACTTCGCCCTGTGCAGATAAAAGCATAACCATCTTTGAACATCTAGCAAATGCAACAATTGTTCTCCCTAAGAGAAATTTGGGAAGAAAAATGATAGTTGAATAGCCTTGTTAAGATTGGCTTCTGCAACTACCTCTGGTATAAAGGAAGAGCTTGCATGAAGGGGTTCTCTATCCTTATGGAAAATAATGCAAGGCAGCTTAGAAGATGAGGCCTGATTTTTCAATATTCTCTTTTCTTAGGTGATGTCAATGAGACAAACAGTCTTCCATGAAAGAAACTTTAGGTCGCAATCACCTGCTGATTCAAAGGTTTTGATTCAAAGGTTTTTGAATTAAGCTCTGCAAAACTACAGTGAGATCCCATGGGAAGCAGGAATCCTTTACCGGAGGCCTGAGGAGAAAGATCCCTTTCAAGAAAGCCTTGCATAGTTTGGAAGCTGACTGGCAACTGAGCATGTTGCCAGAATGAAAATTAGAGATAGCCGCTAACTGAAGTTTGATGGTAGAGAAGCTAGCTCCTTCTATGAAAAGAAACACAGGGAACCTCAGAACATCTGAAATAGGTGCCAAAAAAAGGGTCAAGATTCTCTTTAGAAGCCCACAAGATAAACCTCTTCCAGCTGCTAAGAATTTTTATGGTAACAAATGGAAGAGGTTTGTCAAGTCCGCTACTGACAGACTAAGGGACCACTCGTAAAGTGTCAGAATTAACCTGCTCAGCTTGTCTGCCAGAACATTCGATTTCCCTGGTATGTGTGTTGCAAGCAGAAAATGGTCTGAAGACATCACCCATTCCCAAGCCCTCATGACCTCTCTGCACAGCTGGTAAGAGCAGGTTCCTCGTTTGTTGCTGTACCACACCACTGACATGTCTGTGCGAATCACAATCATTCCTAGAGAGAGAGAATGTCCTGAAATGCTTGTAGAGGGAGAATGTCCTGAAAGGCTTGCAACGTGAGAAGGACTGCTCTCATCTCCAGAACACTGATATGCAATCTGGTCTGTGTGTGTGACCACGTGCCTTGGACCATCTTTCCCTTGTAATGTCCACCCCCCCCAACCGGGAAGCGGCCATGGTCTCAGTGGCAGAGGGGGGTGGAACAATGAAAAGTCTGTCTAATGTCAGGTCGTCCGATAGCAGCCAGCACTGAAGATGCCTTCAGCAAACTGGAGTCAGCTTGATAAGAACAGAGGCTGGCAGAGTATAGACCACTGAGCAGACAGAGTCCATTGAAAGACTTGCATAAAATACCTTGCAAAAGGAACTAATTGGATGGCAGCCGCCATAGAGCCTACAGCTTGGAGTATTAGCCTTGTCAGTGGAGAAGCTAGTTCAACATGGTTTGGACATGATCTCTCATTGTAAGAACGTGATGATGGGGAACTCCAGCAATCTGACTCACTGTATCTAAGGTAGCTCCAATGAACTCAAGTCTGCACAGGGGAAAGGTTCGACTTTGCAAGATTTATAGCAATCCCCAAATGATTGGCAAAATTGAAGAAGTAATCCCTGGCCTGTAGTAGTTGATGCCTGGCTGGGGCAGTAAAAAGCCAGTCATCCAAGTAAGGAAACCCCTGTAATCCCTGCAGTCTCAGGTGAGCTGCAACTACTGCTATGCATTTGGTAAACATCCTGGGGGCTGTGATGAGTTCAAAGGGCAGAGCCCTGAATTGAAAATGACCGTCTCCCAGCCAGAAGTGTAGATTACTCCTGCAGTGTCTATTTTGATGTGACAGTACACATCTAATCATCCTTCCACAGCAGAGGTATAATGAACTGAACCCATCACCATTCAGAACTTTGCCTTCTTTATGAGCAAATTTAACTTGCGTAGATCCAAAATGGATCGCAGGTCTCCTGTTTTATTTGGCACTAAAAAAGAAGAGAGAGTTGGTTCGGAATCCTCTTTGTCCAGTCAGGACGTCTTGGATGACTTTTTTACAGTTGATTTAGAATTTCTGCTACTGTGAACTCCCTCTGACTGGGAGAACGTCAGGGAGCCCCTTTGACCTTTCCAGAGGAGAAAGCAGAAAGGGAATAGTATAGTCTACGGATATAATCTTTAGCATCCACTTGTTTTGTGTTATATCAGTCCAGGTGGTAGGGTGCAGAGAACTAAACCCCAACTGCCTCCAGAGATAAGCTGTCGGGCAGTGCTTCAGGACTGCTGGAAGGGCCTATCATAGAAAGGTTCCCCAAAGGCCCGATTCTGCAGACTCATTCCCCTCCACCTCTGGAGTGCTGTCTTCCATTGAAACTTCCTCTTCAGCTCCTGAAGGAAGAATCCACCCGATGATCTTGGGAAGATCCCTGGGAATTATGAAGCCAGGTTTTCCTTCCACTGCACTGATTTCTGTTAAAGGTGCGCTGTGGAGTGGAGAGCTCGACTCAGACTGCAGATAAGGTCTTCCCTTCTTGTTCGCTATGGATTAGAGTATTTGACCAATGGCCCAAAGAGCAAGGATCCATCAAAGGGAGCATTAACAAAGGATGCCTTAAAGGCTCCAAAAAAAATAAATTACAAAGCCTCATCCAGACATGTCTCCAAATAGCAATGCCTGAACTGGCTGCCCAAGAGGCACCTCCCATAGAATGGGAAATCAGCCTTATGGAAGAACCGAACAAAGACGAAAGAGTAGTCAGTTGGAGGTGACCTGGTCTCTGCCAGAATCTGATCATTCTTTCACCAGTTCCCTCTGCAAGCGAGTAAAATGTGCCAGGTAGTTCAACACCCTCAGTGAGAAAGTTGCCGAGGCGTAAAGGCACTTACCAAACCCGTCCATCACCCTGGACTCCCTGTTCAGCTGGACAGTGGAGCTCTATTCCACTAGCTACTTTTTGGTAGCTGCTGCGACAACCATTGCATCCACTGGAATACCCTTGCTCCAATAAGGTCCATCTTTGGGGGGAAATAAAATTTGTCTGGGCACTTCGGAATCGGCTCAATCGAGTACAGCTCCTTCCGGGTCTGGCTGGACACCAAATCCATTAGCTTGTCCACTGTGGACCCACCCAGGATGTAGATGGGCCCATCCCAAAGGCCCTCAAAAACATGGAATCCTCAGAGGAGGGAGGTTGGGCTGACCAACCACCTCTCTGCTGCAGGATTTCTACAAGGTCTTCAAAGGAGACGTCCTCTGGTGATGATCTGGGGGATCCTTCCCCTTCAACTAAGTCCGTATCCTCGCTGACAGACTCCAAGGCGGCGTCAATGTGCCTCCTTTTCCATGTTCTCTTACAAGGAATCTCCTCTGTGGAATGCTCAGGGGAGGTCTCGGAACAGGAGGGGGCTCCCTCTGGGGGAAGTGTTTACAGCCAGTCTGGATGGGCCGACTCAGGACAGGAATGATAGGCTTAAGTCTCTGATCCAAAAGAAGTCAGCTGGAAGGGTTGTGGCTCAAAGGGATCGAATCCTTATGGGTATAGAAAGGCCTTTCTACCACAAGAAACACCAAAGGACCTGGAGAATCCGTCAACAACTCCACCACAGCCAAGGCCCTTGGTAGAATCAGATCCAAACTGTTCACTGCCAAAGTACCAAGAGGAAGAGACCGCTCCAGCAATGTAGGAGCCGATACCCCCCCTCGAATCAGATGGGGAACATCCCGGATCAGAGACTCACTACGGTCCAAAGACAATGGAGCAGAGGAGGTCAAAGCAAAGGTTGGAGTGGAGGAAGGCAAGCTCCATACATTTGCCCCAGATCCCTCGGTTGGCTAGGACCCTCAGATGCCGAAGCTGAGGGAAGCATTGGAGAAGGAGATTGGACTTGGAGGGACAGACTCACAGAACCCTCAGAGGAGAGAGCCGAGAAGACCCCCAGCTGGATCAGAGTCTTGAGAATCTTCCTAATCCTCCTGCCCACGTTGGCCCCCAAAAGACTCCTAAAAGACCTGGAAGAAGCTACAAAGGGGGGTCTGGAGTGCAGAGGGAGTCTGCAGACTCAAACCCCAGCACTGGTTCTGACCTCTCACTGCTGGATCCTTAGGCTTACGATTCAAGTGAACTTGAGATGAAGACTGATCCCGATGGATCACAGGAGGATTTCAGATCAGCTGGAGCCAAAGTGGGTCTGTGATCCATAGTGTTCAGATCGGAGGGCCTCCTGACCTTAGCAGGTGGCTCTGAAGATGCCCTTGAAGATGTCGGAAGGCCCTTCTTGGAGTTGGAGGATCCCAAATGACTCTTGGAGGGGATTTAAGCCCCTGGAGAGGAAGTGGACAAAAGGCCCTTCAGAATCAGTTTGTTTCTGCGGTCGGCTATAGCTCTTGGGTTGAAACTCACAAATAGAGATGCCGACCACAGATGATCTAGGCGGTATACACAAAGAATGTGCACTGGAATGCAGGAACTTATGGCTGCATTCCAAGTGCCAATTATAACCAGAGGGTTTGCCAGCCATAACAAAGTACTACCACACTCACATCAAAGACTCTCAGGAAAGACAGGAAGTAACTGGAGAACCCTGACAAAACAGTACACACCTGATAGCAGAGTTTTTTTTTTTTTTTTTTTTTAAAAAGAAGGGGAGTCTAACAACCAATTGCTATCTAGAGTGTGGGAAAATGTTTTAAAACAATTGCCAAAGGAGGCAAGAGACAGAGAGAACACCATGCACACTCAGAAAAGGGAGGGGAGGAAGTAAAGTTAAGAATACAATGAAAAATAAACTTATCTGGATAGAGGAAACCCCCCAAAAACACTGACTGTTCAAGACTAATCACAACCACGTCTGATTCCACTGGAGGCAAACGAGATCGGATGTTGGTTACAGTGCAGGGCATTGTGGGTAGTGGGAGGAGTTTGAGACTTGGATCCTAGTCTGTAGAAATGCGGCAGAGTCAGATCCGAGGTCAGATTCGCAACCCATACATGAGGAGGAATGAAAGACAACATCAGATATAAAGGTTTTATTGCATACAAATAACATGTTTGTTAATTTAAATTCCTGCGTTAAACCAAGTGTATCAGATGGGGGGGACTTGGTAATTGTAAACTTTAGAAATAACAACAAACAGATTTGGAGTCAGAAAAGTAGGTAGAGCTTTAGGGAAATACTTCTGCCAGTCATGAGGAAGGTGGGAAAAGAAATGCATTTAAAATAGAAAGACAATTAGGCTTTCATCTTGAGACATCTGATGGGGAGCCCCAAGGTATTCAGATGCTTTCAGAAATTTACCAGACCAAACTACTCATCGCATACCTAAAAATAAAATAGAACAACTTTGCCCTTAGAGTTCCCTATCCCTGTGGAAAATGGGGTAGGGCTCAATCACCATGTGAGTGCGCAACTTACTCTTCTTGAAGATGTCAAAGAAATAACGAATACAGCTTTCCAAGTTAGGAACCGTAAATCAACTTGATTGGCAGGTTCATAAGGTAACAGTCAATTACTACAGCACATAGTTGAGATCCCAAAAGGGGTAACCTGTTCATGTAGAGGTCTCTGGTGTAAAACTCCAGAAACTGTTTAACCACAGAGAAAAAAAAGAGGAAAATCCAAGGACATAATGAAATGGCTGGAAAATGAACATGTATAAAAGAATAAGTGAAGCCACAGCAAAATAACTTGCACAAGTATTTGAACACCAGTGGAACAAAATCCCTAATGGGTTACTGGTTAAGCACCAACTAGAAAACTGCTTCCACTTACTAAATATAATTTTCTAGTAGCAGGCTTTCTTGCCTTCTTTTAGTATCTTCAGTAATCGTTTGTGAAATAAGTGCCTAAAAGATATTACAATTGAATCATCCAGGCAGTCAGCTGAACTCAGTTGATGGTGGGGTGTATCAAACTTCCCGTCTTGTGTGAGTAATCCAGTCTGTGAGGAAGTGTGTGGCAATTGCCCTTGGCCAATTCCATAAGAAGGAAGAACCAATCTTGCCTGTGCCAAAATGGTGACACCACAATGATTTTTGGGGTCTCTCTATGAATCTTCAGAATTACCCTCAATATCAATGGAATAGGAGGGAACACTAAGGAACATTTCCTTCCAAGGAAATGGAAATGCAGCTGACTTCTAGGCCAGCTTACAAGGAGCCCTGGAACAAAACGTGTTTAGCTGTGTGTTTTGAAAGGAGGTAAACCGATCTATTTGAGGTGTTCTCCACAACTGTATCAATTCCTGGGAAAACCCTCATTCAATTGATATTTGTGAGGGTCTGTCCTGGTCCTGCTCAGTTTTTCCAAAGCCATAATATTTTGCTCTAATGGAATGTAAAATGCCTGTAGAGTTGAGGAATACTGAAGAACTAACTCTCAAGCCACAACTGTCACTGTACAAAGATGGTACAACTTAATATCTTCCCTACTTGTTTATATACCACATGATTGTAGTACCGTCTGTAAGGACTTGAAGAGGTTCTGGGAACCAAAGATGAGATTTTTATGGCATTGAACATAGCCAACATCTTTAAAGTGGTGTGCTTTGGTCTGTCTGAAGGATTCAACAGGCCTTGCACTTTCACCCTATGGAAATTGCTCCTCAAGCAAAATCTGATGTGCCTGTTATGACACATTGGTTTGGGGTTTGAAGACAGATGGGGAGACCTGGGTTCAAGTTGAATTTGTTGTCTCCACCAATGTCCTTTTTCATCCAGTCCCAAACCAGGATTTGCAACTCAAAAGGATACAAATGCTGGGTCCATGTGCTATTAGAAACCACTGTATCTTTCTTGTGTAGAACCTGGCTACAGACATCATGAGAATCATTTAAGCCATAAATCCTAGAGTCCTGATATTGAATGGAAAAGTTCAGAAAAAATCCAGACACAGCTGCATCTCGTTTCATGTCAAAAAGGCCTTTTGGAAATAGATGCCTATAAGGCATCCCAAAAACACAATCTTCTGAGATGGAGTCAAGGGGGCTTTTGCAATATTTATCTGGAAACCCAGACTGGTCAAAAGGATCATCATCTAGATGACAAGAGTCATTAACATGGGTTAGTACGCAGCAAAGATAAGCAAGTTGTCTAAAGAAGGAAAAATGTGAATATCATTTAGTCTCCAATAAACTACTACTGGGACAAGACATTTATTGAATATCCTTGCAGCTGTAGAGGGTAATGCAGAGCACTGATAATATGACCCAGAAACAGAGAACCTTAGAAATGTCCTGAAGACTATGGTTATAGAATGTATTGTGAAGTATCTTTTAAATCTAGAGTTACCAAGTAACTCATGTGAGGAATGTGGCGTAACGGGTTCCATAAGCTAATCATTTTGAACTTTGAAAGTTTTTTGTACAGATTTAGAAATAAAAGATCTAGTACTGGCCTCCAAGAAGTCTCTTTCTTTGGTACCAGATGCATTCTGGAGTAAAAGCCTTTGCCCCCTTTGACCTAAAAGCACTCATTCTAGGACTCCCTGGATATGTAAAGACTGAAAAAACAGAGGAAAAAATTGGGTTCAGAGGGTGAGGAAGAACTCCCCTGAAAGTAAGTTTTTGTATCCACTCCCATCTGTAACCTGGCCCATTTTTCAACACCTAGGAGTCCAAAACAATCTTTTGCCAAAGAGGAATGTTGACGGCCAGTTTTTTCTTCTTCTGGGACAGATTTTAAGAGTTATTGGCTGGCAGAGAGAGGGAGAGAAAAGAATAAGGAATACTGGCAGTGTCATTCTGAACTATTGGTTTGCCCTTATTTCTTTTTTTTTTTTTTTTTTTTCAAAACAGGTTTATTGTTTTAACATATAAGAGAAATATCATAACAATTTTATACAAGTAATTAAAAATAGGTATTATTATAATATTCAACAAAACAACTAAAGTATTTACAAAGACATCCACTACAATCAGAGATCAATTAAACTAAAATACCATGCTATTGAAATTAAAATTTTTTTAACAAATTTTGTAAATTATCCCATACAATAAAATAAGATGTTTTTCTGTTTGTTCTAGTCCTAATTGTGTTTATTTCCATATGGCACACTATATTCATAACATTTTTAAATTCATTGAACGAAGGAGGTGTATCTGAAATCCAATTTCTAGTTATTATTTTCCTAGCCACTGCTAGAATAGACCATAACAAGGGAAGCTTAACCTTTTTAACACTTTGAGGTACAGGTGTGTTGAATAATATAAGAGATTTAGAAATAATGAAATTATCTGTAAAAAGAGCCTGCAAAAATTCATTAATTGACTTCCAGTATTCTTTCAATTTTATACAGTCATAAAACATATGAGCCCAGTCAGCATTAATTTCTACATTACATCTCTTACATAGATTATCTTTATTATTTAATTTATTCATCATCAAAGGTGTATAAAAAGATCTATGTAAAAATTTCCATGTATAAAGTCTCCAGACAATGGAAGACGTAGTTCTATAAGCAGATTCCAATATATATTGTTTATCTTGTTGATTTGGTGGGGGTCCCCATTAACAGAAGTGAAATAATTCCAGTATGAATCTACACTGTAAAAAGTTTCTTGTCTGATAACTTTATGTATGTATGAAAGTTTACCTTTATCAGAAACTTTATGTTGTAAATTTAATATCAAGTAATCAATCAGTGTTGGAATAGATTCTTTAACAGTTATAGACATTAAATCTATTTTATTAATGAGATGTTGTCTAAAGGTCTGAACCTCTAACCAGCAAGTTTCTCTTAGATCAAATTCTTGTTTTAAGAAATCTAGATTTTTAACTTTATTATCAGATATCAACTGATACCAGTACTTTAGATCATTATCTATAGCTAAATGAGTTCCTTCAGAAGTAGATGACAAAAGCATACCCTGAGTATACATTATAGGAAATACAATAAAATTCCATTCCCTATACTTAGGGTGCATGAATATAAAGTTACGATAACTAATAATAATATTTAATGGGTAACAAACCATATGTTTAGGTGTAATAGGTGAAGTACAAAATTCCTTTAGTAACCATAACATGGAGTTATTTACAATCATATTTTTATGTGTTAAGGAGATTTTCATGAAGTGTATACTAATTAGCTCCCAATAATCTTTCCATTTTGTGACATATGACTGATCTATTAATAAAGTAATAACTTTTACAATAGAAGAGATAGTATATAAATTAAAGTCTGGAAAAGAAATACCCCTTGAGACCAGCTATTAGTATGTTTCTTTAATGCAATCCTAGGTCTATTAGGTGCCCATAAGAAATTTAACATTAGTGTGTTCAGTTTCTTGATAATTATTTTTGTAGGTGGAAGTATTATTGATTGTATTAAGTATAAAATCTTGGGGAATATTATCATTTTAATAATTGTAAGTCTCTCCTCCATAGTAAAAAACATATTATTCCAGGTATTAAAAAGATTTTGTATATTAAGAAAACAGGTATTATAATTATTATATATAATAGATTTAATATCTTTAGATAGTATTATACCTAAATAAGTTATCTGACCTGAATTGGGTACATATTTAGTAAAATCACTAAAGAAAATATTTTTTCGTGTATATATAGGTAGTATTTTAGTTTTTTCTTCATTGAATATTAAACCAGAAATACTTTTAAAATTCATCATGTTATCAAATAGAGACTGTATAGAAGAATTAGATCCTGTTGATGTAATTAGAACATCATCTGCAAAAAGTTGAATTTTGGATGTTGTATTTTCATCTATTTCAAAACCCTCTATGTCAGTACTGTTTCTGATCAAATTAGCCCAAGGCTCCATTACTAAAGTGAATAATAGTGGAGAAAGTGGACATCCTTGTTTTGTACCTTTAAGAATGGGTATTTTTTGTGAAACATATGTTCCTACCTTAATATAAGCCAACGTTCCTTTGTATAAATGTTCAATTAGATTTACAAATGCATCCGAGAAGTTTGTGCACTTCATTAAGGTAAACAGATAGTCCCAACTTACTGAATCAAATGCTGAACTTATATCAAGACTAATAAGTGTTAAATCTTTCTTTTTCCTATTTGCAAAATCTATTAATGTTAAAGTTCTTCTTATATTATCAAAAGTATTTCTATTTACAATGATCTATATCTATAATGCCGGGAATGATTGTCTTCAATCAGCAAAGATATTCATAAACATTTTATAATCAACATTAAGTAATGAGATGGGCCGATATGAAGAACATCTAGTTGGATCTTTATTAGGTTTTAAAATTGGCGAAATAAATGTATATTGCCAAGATGGGGGGATTATTAACTCAGTTTGGGCCAAAATAAAAACCTTATGTATTAATGAATATGTTATTTTTAGAAAGGATTTTATATATCTCTGGTATAATACCATCATTACCCGGTGCTTTGTTTGATTTAAGCTTATTTATTTGTGTAATAACTTCTGTATATGAAATACTCTTGTCCAATAGTTTAATCTGTTGTTTATTAAGCTTTTTATTCATATTTGTGGTTATAAACTCCTTTATTTTATCTTTAGGTTCCATGTTAATATTATTATGGTTAATTTTGTGAAAGTGATTTCTAAATTCATCTAGTATTGCTGGTATACTAGAAACATTCTTCTTTTTCCTTAGAGAAAAGATTTCTTTGATATGGTTTTGTTTATTCAACCTTTTTGTTTTATTTTTAAGTCTATGTAAGTATTTGGGGCTTACTGAATAAGACAAAAACTTGTATTTCTCTAAAGTTATTTTAACTTTATGAGTTAAAATTTCTTTGTATTTCTCATTTAGTTTGTTTATTTCTTCAATAACTTTCTTGTCCATAATATTTTCCTTATTATTATGTTTATAAGAGTCTAATTTACTTTGAATATCTAACAATTCCTTATCCCAAGATTTCCTTTTATTATTATAACATCTGATACTTTGTCCATATAGATATGATTTTAAGGCATCCCAAACATAAGCAATGGAGACTTCAGGAGTGTTATTTATGTCTAAAAAATGTTTTACTTCTGAAAGTATATATTCTTTATAGTCTTTTAGTTGAGTTAAGTATGCTGGTATCCTTTTGATCTGAACATTATGAGTATTTCTTATCATGAATTCAAAAACAATTGAATTATGATCAGATATAGGACATGAAATGATTTTGGAATTAATTAAATCTGTTACCATTTGGTTAGAAATAAAGACTCTATCTATTTTTGAATAAGTTTTGTATCTGTTAGAAAAAAAGGTGTATGGTAATGATTTTGAATCTATCTGATTATTAATATCATTCAAATGATAATAATTAGCAAAATCCTTTAAATGTTTTGCATTAGATGTAATTCTTCTCTTTCCTATAGTGGTAGTATCACTTTCATGTAGTATACAATTAAAGTCACCAGCAAAAATAATATCTCCTATAGAGAATGATATGATCTTATCAAGATGATGTTTCACTGTATTAATACCAATTCCAGGTATCCAATATACATTAATTAAAGTGCAAGTCTTCCCATTAATTTGTATTGTAACCATACAAAACATTCCTTTGTCATCCTGATAAGACTTAATGGTTTTAGGAATGGGCATACTTTTATTCCATAAAATAGCCACTCTTTTCTGAGTGTGCTCTGACCTAACCAATACTGTATATTTGTTTGTGGCTAGTTTATCATTATCTTTTTTCAAGAGATGGGTTTCTTGTAGGAAGACTAAGTTGGCCTTATGTAAATTAATGTATCTTATTAGGCTTGCCCTTTTACATGGATTATTCAATCCATTAATGTTTAAAGAAATTCCTTTTAAAGATGTCATTTGGCATTTTTAAAACGAATCTTATGATCAAAATAACAAATAACAAGATAAGTAATGTTACATCTCCTCCTTTAGGTGTACCTTTGAATATAGCTGTATTTATTGAATCTCTTATGGGATTTCGTATAGGATTCAATTTTGTTTGTAGTGACAATGAATGTACAAAATATATTGTGGATGTCAAAACTATATACAAATAACAATGAACAAGTGAAAATAATGTAAGGATTAAACCTTGCATCCAGCCTGGAGTTGTAAACTCCAACTTAGAGTAGTATTTACCACTCAAGTTAACCCCCTACCCTAAGCAGCAGTACGTCAGCTACCACCTTATCAATTTAATACTAGTTATATTTAACTGAAGTAAACAGTTTTCAATTCAATTATCTAGCAAGACAAGACTACACATTTGGTAAAACAGCATCATATAAACTAAAATAAACCTTTTTTTTTTTTTAAAACTGTTCATACTACTATATACATCCATGTAATATAAAACACTTGTATGCAAATAGCATTCAAATAATCTTGATGTTAGAAATCAAGAGGAGAGAAAAATAAGTTCTAACATTCATTTAAATCAAAAACTTTGGCTAATATGATTCAGACATTACATATATTAGGATGCATCTATTTTCTGTCATGTAAATACAGTTAACAGCTTCCAAAAAAAAACCTTGAATTGCTTGTATATGAGCATTTACTCAAACTCATTATTACCAATAGAATAAAATATTGTATTCATAGAAATTGTTATAAATCATACTTCATAGTTAAGCAGATTCTCAGAAACATTTATATACATATCTACATACACACACATATATATATATATATATATATATATATATATATATACATACATACACACACATATACACATATATATATATATATATATATATATATATATATATATACACATGCATACACACACACACATACACACACACACACACACACACACACACACACACACATGCACATACACACAAAAACACACACACATACACACACACACACACACACACATATATATATATATATATCTGATCTCACTGAGTTGTATCTTTACTGAGCACCATCTTACATTGCTGTCCCTTCAATAAATCTGTCTGCTTTATACAAAATAATGCACAGCAAACACATTTTAGTAACCAGATTTTACAAACATGCTATACTACTGCTTTAAAATATATCACATGACAATTTCTTCCAGTATAGAGTTATAAAATTATTTATGCTGGTCAATCAGATGAATTAAATCAGTTATAGTAATGTATATGTTTGGGACATAGGTTTTTAACACATATTATTAATTTGCTATTCCTGTATCTGTGATGTGTCAGTGTGATATCTAGGTCAAAGGTGAGACCAGCTGCTTTCAGCTTCTCTGTGAGAATTCTGAGAGTTGAAGCTTTTGAAGTAGCTCATGGACACTGTGCATGAGACAGCCCACATCCCAGATTGTCTCTCTTAACATTTTGGTGGGAAACTTATTAAAAACTAGTGACAAAAATTCATTTAGCAGTGTAAATGCATCTAAACATGACAAAACCTTCACAATGCATTCTACAGGTTATTACAGACTCTATGTAAGTGAAATAAAGCCCAAAATTATTAATAATTAACAAAACTCAACATTTTTGTCCCAACTCAACTCCTATGCGAATCTTATTATTTACTGTGTCTATATGATCAAAAGTATTTCTATATATTAATAAAGAAAAGAAAAAGAGAGTAGAAAGTAAAAGGGTGTAAGGCAGAAATAAAAAAATGTAAGAGAAAGCTATAAGAAGTATATACAATAGAATATTACTTACTGTTTATATTAATAGAGTTAAAAATAAAACATATTATTTACTATTATTTAGTTCTAATTATTATTAGTTAAAGCATGACAGATTATTTACAAACAAGCATAAGCAGTGTAATCAAGAAAGTATAATTAGGAATAGCATTTGAAGAACATATAAACTTTTAAAGGAAAAAAATGTATCAAATTACTGACCTTATTTTTCCTCTTCAGAAAGAGAAACAAGTTAAATCACAGCTTGCCATTAAATTTCCAGATATTTTGACTAGTTATGAAACAAAACATTTCTTTGCACACAGAGAATAACTTTGATTAAATCTTTTCAAAATATTTGTTGCTTCTGGAAATGCAGGAACTATATTTAAAAAGATTAATAATAAAATAAAATGATGAGAGAGAAAAAAAACATAGTACAAATCATTTGTTTTTTAGTCTCTTCTTCTTCTCTGAAGTCTTCCACGAAGTTTCAGTTGCCAGTCTCTTTAACGAGGGACTAGCCCATTCCATTTCTTCTATTTTTCCAAAATCTTATTTTTTTTGATAAACAGTAAAGCAGAGTCTAAGTCATCGAAAATTTTAGGACCATCAGGAAGGAAGATTTTAAGCTTGGCAGGAAACAGAAGGTATGTTTTAAACTGTGCTTTTTAAGCTCCCTTATTAGTGGCAGAAAAACTTTTCTTTTAGCTAATACCATGGAAGAATAGTCATTGTCAAAACGCACAGTTGTTTCATTAATCTTACCAGGAGCTTTAGCCCAAGCAGATTTAAGAACCATCTCTTTATCAAAAGATGATAGAAATCTAACTATAACTGATCTAGGATAGTTTTTGTTAGAGTTAGTATTAGCTATAGATCTATGTGCTCTTCGATACCAAAAGAGAATGCTTCTGGTAAATCTAAAGTTTTAGGGAGCCATGTTGTTAAAAAGAAGTAATATTGTTACCTTCAATATTTTTTGGCAGTCCAAAATCCTAATGTTATTGCGCCTAGATCTATTTTCCAGGTCATCCAGCTTTGTTTGTAAATGTGTATTTTGTTTCAGCAGAAACTCAATGTTGATTTCCTCTTCTTGTATTCTATTTTCCATGTCATTCACAGCTTCTTCTATGCCTGTCATCTGGATATTCTGTTGTTGCAGGTCCATATGTAACAAGTCTATTTGTTTTGTAGTTTTTTCTATGAAAGTGTCTATTTTAGTATCCATTTTATCCATCTTAGCTGTAAGTTGCTGGACTATAATTATCAGAGACTGAAGTTCTTTCTTGATGCTGGAGTCTTGAGAATTTGTCTTACTGGAACTCATTTCAGACTGATAAACTGACAGGAAAATTTCCAAAGTAATTTCTGACAGGAATATTATTAAGATTTCCTTTCTTTTTTAGATATAGTTCAAGAACTATATAAAACAAACATATTTAGAAAGAAAATTACTCCAAAAATTAATTTTTTAAGTAATTAATTCCTGTCAATGTAATGAAATTGGTGGAGCTGAAGAAATCTGCTGCTATCCTGTGTTCATCCTTGGCCACGCCCCCCCGGTTTGCCCTTATTTCTGAAAGCCCCCTCTCCGTTTTTTGTTGCTATTACCTGCCACAATCTGTTTCCTGCATTTTACTTGCCAACAAAACTCTGGTTTTGTTTATTTGGCTTTTTCATGCAAGAGGGAAGTTTACAGAATTTGCACTGGTGTACACGAAACATATTAGAAACTACCTGAATCAATTTCCCTCTTTCATCATATTGTTTGAGAACCTGGGTATCAGGTGAAAAAAAACAATACCTCCTTATCTACTGCTGAATCCAAGATTTCAGACTTTACCTCCTCAATTTTTGGTTATGTACCCAAGCGTAACTTCTCAATGCTGTACTAGTAGCTGTGTCCCTAGACTCAGTGTCTGCACAATCATACACTCTCCTCAAAGCATGTTTAGATGCCTAGGAAAAGGTATAAAACAGTTTTATTCAAAATACAGCTTTCTTCGTTAAGAAGAGTAGAAGCCAATTTCCTCAGGTTGCCTATATGACAGCATACATTTCCACATATATGCTTGGCAATTCAGAATTCTAAAGGCTAAAGTAGAAGAAGAAAAAAAGATTCTGTTTTACCTATATGGTCCAAGATATTCCCTTCTTTATCACCAGGTGTTGTGTTGGTATTAAGGATCAACCTGTTGCCAAACAGAAACACTGCAGAGACAACTACTGGATCAGCTAAGGTGAGAGAAAATAAATGTATTAGCCTGCGGCATCTTATACAGTTCATCTGCTTTTTAAGAGACTGACAGCTGGATATCAAGATGACTACAGGCAGCATTCCACACAGCCTCCATGGCTGACAGTACAAGAGGAATGGGTGTAGGATAAGACATATTCATTTGTAGTAAATCATAATCTCACCTCTGTTAAAGCTTGTGTTGTACCAGGATTAACTACATGTCTAGCGAAGGTAAGGAACTCTTCTTTTTTTCACAGTAATAACACCATACAAAGAAGTTACTGCAGAAGATGAATGACTCTGTATACATGTCTGTCTGGTATAACTGTCTCTTGCTCCAGCTGCCCAAGAAGAATCTCCCACAGCGTCTCCCAGACTACAGAAGATGGTTCTTTCATGCCAGTATCGGATAATGGAACAGCTGAAGATGACATGGCTGACCCCCAGTTCATGGTGACCAAATTGAGTACAACAGAGAAAGCTGAAAAAGTATGTGAATGGTCTGAGGAACAACCAAAGGCTGATGTAGGTTCCTCACTAGAAGCTAATGCATAGACTGAGTTTGTGAAAACAGTAAAGGACTCCTTGTAAGTGATTTTTTCCTCCCTAGGTATTGCGAAAGAAGAGTTAGCTGGACCAGAGTTAGTATCCATGCTGTTACCAGGGAAGTACCACTAAAAGTGGTACGTGTTGCTGGAGCAAGTCAGTTGCAAGGTAAGTTTGTCACTGAATGTTCACAAGCAGCAGACTTACACTCATAACACTTTCCCCAGCCCCATAAGTAAATAAATATAACAGAATTCCACTGGCAATACTGTTCACACACTTGCAAACACAAAGAGAATCAAAATGGCAGACAGGTTGTCACAACATAACGTAAGCACTACAATGACACTGAAAAACATGCCTTTCCACTGTAAATTTTTCTATTTCAAAAGTCAAAGTTCACATAAGCAGTATGCAGCTTTCCACAAAATTAGCCCCAAGCATGTAAATAAACACTAAAAATCAACAGCAGTCCCAGTCAGGAAATTTCTGATATTGTGAATAGTTGGTTATAGTTGGTTTCTTAAAGGGGAAATACCACTGTCAAAAAAATAAGAAAAAATATTTTTCTTCAAGGGTAATAATTTTTAAGTGGAGGGGTCCCCCCAACAGGGTCTTGTCTACAAAGCTTTTAGCCAATCGCTGTTCCTATGAATCCTGAGAGATGCTTCTTTTCATCATGGCAAGAAAAGTACTGACGAAAGCTTCACTCTGACTGCTGATTTCCTTCCTTGGAATTAGCCAGTCAGCAGTCACAGTGAAGGATGGTGTGAGAGGCCAGGATGGGGAGGGCAGAGATTTTTGAATCAGGGCAAATGTTTCCCGGGCAGGAAACAACCCTTATAACCTAAGGGCTACTGCAGCAATGAAAATGAACATCATCATATCCTGCCGTACAGTCAGTGGATAAGACTCCATGTAGAGTGCTATCTAGAAACTAGAATATCTGAAGGACTCAATGGAACAAAGATAGTTCAAAGAAAGGTGCAGGGATGATGCTTAGCCTACATAACAATATACATAAACAGACACTAGAAATCCTGCTGACACTAGAAAAACTCAACATGTGTAGTCTTAAAGAAATAAAAGTAAATGTTTGACATAATAAAAAACGTGGAAGCTCTGCATATCACAGGAAGGGAACTGAACACTCATAGCATGCTCCTGAAGAAAAAGAACTACCAAAAATTGTAAAAGAATTAAAGGATGCATGACCTTAAAACAGCATTTCTAAAGAGGGAATGGAAACATTACAAAAATTAAGAATTGGTTAAGGAAAGTACAGTTGTGTTAGCAAACTTACCAGAAGAAGAGATGTTCAAATGATCAATGCTGTAGTAGTCTTACCTATATGGGTTATATCCTGCCTAGGGCACAACACATGGCCAGCTATCAAAGTTTAAAGGCAGACATGAAAAAAAAATCAGCTGTCTTGGAATGAAGCCCTTCACAGCTTTTAAGCCAACAGCCAGGGGGAGGCTTAAGCCCAGATAAGGACAGTTCGTGGAAAATAAAAATAAAGGTCCTCTACCTAGTAACAAAACATACAAAAATAAGGGGGGGGGATGAGGGAGCGATTACTCGAACATCTACTGTTACGGTAAGTTTATGTACACATCTATACTACATCATTAGGATCACTGCTGCAATCACCGTAGCTTTATGGGTAGATTACCATAGCTTAGACAGACTTGAAGGAAGGAGGAAGAAGGAGGACGGTCCAGGTATCCCTGGAGAATACTTCTGGCAAAGCCTACCCAAGATCTGGAGATGGAATCTACTTTATAGTGTTTTGTAAAGTGTGTACACACAGGAACAAGTTACTGATTCAATACTTCTAGAATGCAATCTTTTCTAAAAATGCCACAGATGAAGCTAAATCTCGTTGTGGTGGGAATAAAAAAAGGTAATTGCACAAAACAAAATCTTGGGATATACTTAGTTTTGACACAGGTTGTCCTTTTTTCCTACCTTCACAAGAAATGAACAACTGATCAGAGTTCCTGAAATGTTTTGCTCTGTCAAGATGAGTTGTCTGTGGACAAACAAGGTAAGAAGTATCCTTTCTCCCTCAGTTTTAGGTTTTGGAAAGAAGACTGGGAAATGGACAGATTGGTTCAAAGTAAACTTGGATACCACATTAGGTATAAATAAAGGATCAGTCCTTAAGAAAACCATTGCATTTTTCTCACATGGCATCTTGCAATAGGGATAATAATCAGCCATGAGACCAGAATGCTGAGAAATTCCCTGGCTAAGACAGAAGTCCGAGTAGGATAAACTCAGGAACAGATTCAGATACAGATCTATTTTTTCCTTTGGAAGAAAACCTCTTTGAATTAAAGTACCTAGGACATATCTCAAGAAAAGAATCCTGTGAGAAAGAGTTGAACAAGACTTCTGTATGTTTTCCTGGAACTCCAGTATGTACAGAAGACCCCCTTACCCAGGTGGGAGATTCTTAACTATGAAAAAGACTCTGCAGAGATAAGCAAGTTGCCTAAATAAGGAAAAAAATGTGAATAACTTGCAGTAGGCTATCACAGCAGCCAGACACTTTGTGAATACCCATGGACCACAGATTAGACCAAAGGGTAATAATGCAGAGAACTGATAATGTGATCCAGATGCAGAAAAACATAACACATGAAATCTGGATCTACAGAAATGTGATATGTATCTTTTAAATCTAAGGTCACTAGAAAACTGAAATGGGGAAAAGGGGGTAACCAGTTGTGAAGGGATGATAACATTTTGAACTTGGGCACTATCACAAATAGGTTCAGAAAGAAATGATCCAGAAATCCTTTTGACACCAGAAAGATTCTGAATAAAACACTTCTCCTAAATGAAGAGGAAGGAACCACTTCTATCACTCCCTGGGAAAACAGATGCTAATGAATGGGAAGGAAGAGGGGAGTTTGATCTGGAGGAAAAAAAATTACTCGAAAAGGAGGGAAGAGACTCCCACTACCAACTGTATGTAACCTTGAAGGATTACTTTCTGAACCTGTCTAAAACGACCTGTTGCCAAAGAGAGAAATGGAGGTTCAGACATTCTGAAAGTATTAAGGGTTTGTCACAGTGGGCATGGCAGGGGGTACTTTATTACACTGTCATATGTTCTGCAAGGTAGATCTTTTTGGCACCTCCTTACCATTGCTTTTTAAACATTTGCTTAACAGCTGCTTGCCAAGTTTTCTTTTTTTTTTTTTTTTGGCTTTTTAAAGATGTTGTACAGGTAGCATTAAATCTTTTGGCACACTTGGAGAGGGGTAGGCTGAAAAATCTCAAAGATTCCTTGAATCAGTTTACCCCTTTCATCACACTTTTTAAGACCCTCTGCAACAGATGGTCCAAAAAACAACTCGCTATCTAAGGGAGAATTCATAACATCAGCTTTGACATCTTCTGGAAGATTTTGAGAATGCACCCAAGCAAATCTGCTCTTAACAGTTCCAGTGGCATCAGCAGAATTATAACCACATTTCAAACAGTGAGTAGACACTTCAGGCACAGAAGTGTGCACACAGTTTTTTTTTTCCTTTGAAGAGGTAACAAATGCCATAATATTCCTTGTATTCTCAAAGCAGGCAAGCATAAACTTTAACATTTGAGACTGACAGGTGAAAATTCAAAAAATAAGTACTGCGGAAGAATATAGCAATAACCCACGCCTGGGTGTGGGTAATGTGAGATTTACCCATGGTTGGCGTGGTTTGGTCCCGAGGGTGAAGCCCAAGGGACCAAACAAAGACAACCGTGGGTAAATCCCGCATTACCCACACCCAGAAGTGGGTTATTGCTATTATACTATGACATTATTTAAGAAAAGAAATAATTACTTTTCTTAAATAATGGCATTGTATAATGTCTCTTTGCTGCCCTTCCACAGCTGTCTGGTATCCGCGGCAGTTCTGATGTACCGCTCATGCCTACGCAGTACATCAGAGCTGTGACCAAAAGCAACGGAGAAAGCAAGATCTCCATTGCTTTTTACTGTTTCGCTATGTTAAATGGGTTTAACATAGCGAGACAGCTTTAAAATAAGCAACGGCGATGTCCTCATGGGCAGTGGAGTCAATATGTTCCCAATGAAAACAGAGTCATTCTGGAAATAGTTAAAAAAAAAATCCTTCAAAAGGAACTGGCAAAAGGCACACTCTCCTCAGAATATGAATCAGAACCCTAAGGAGACAAAATACAATCTCAACCATTCCATGGCTCAAAAACACTCTTCAGAAAATTAAGAATGTCTTTTTTTACCAAAACAGTTAAACTGGAAGGGTCAAGACCCTGAACTAACCCCTGAGCCAAGCCCAATAAATCACTCTTGTCCAAAGAGACATTTCTTTTCTTCAAGTCTCAAAAGTTTTTTGCTTTTTTTTTTTTAAAAGCAGACCCAATTTTGCTAGGGAAAACCTCTCTAGTGATAAGCATAGCATTCTAGCTATCCAACTTGCAGATGACATGTCTAAACGCTGCTATATGCTGACTTGTAGAGACATCACAGGGAGCTAAGGAAAAAAAATGAATGGTCTGAGGAACGTGAAATGGGCACAACAAAGTCAACCATTTGTGGCTGTGGTGACAAAGGTTATTTAGTAATTGTTTTTCTTTCTGTGGTTGGAAGAAGGATAAAGTGAGGAACTGGTAGGCTGTTGCAAGATTAAGCCAAAAAAGATGTCTGATTTCCAGGTAAGTCTGGCAGCAGTTGTCAGTAAACCAGGTAAGGAGTCAAAAAAACAGCAAAAAAGCACTTTAAGAACTCACCCCAATCCCCAAAAGTAAAACAGCATAACATTTGCCAGAGAAAAAGTTTTACCTTAGTTTAACTAACTTATTTTCCACAAAAGTAAAAAGTAATGCTCCTGTTTAAAAGCTACTAAAAATCACTTGACAGTCCAAAAAAAAACACCTTTTTTTCCCTAGCTTAAAATTAATATTTTCACCATATTTTCACCTTGAAAGTAGATGTAGAAATGTTTCGCTAAAGGGAACTTATCTGCCACTCAATAGAAAGCATTAGCCGATTATCGATCCTCAAAAGCCCATAAGAGGAGTATCTCTGGTGACCAGAAAGGTCTAAAGGGCTTGACGTCCAAGCTTGCCTTTTCTGTCAACTCAGCTTGAGCTGACTTCACAGTTTGGATGCATGGAAGGTGCCATGAAGCTCTGGAAGCTGGCCTGTTCTTATATCTATAGCAGGATACAACCCATACAGCTAAGGCTACTTGCAGCAGTGATAGTGATGATGAACCTCACGTCTTCCTGGTTAATGCAACATTGTAAAGAATCTACACAACTCTGCGCTCTCCTAAAAGGCACAGATCTGTGTAATAGGATGGTCCATGCCTGAATGAGAGGAATGAATACTCACTATTCTAACTTCCATTCATACGAAAAGAAAGCTATCTTTTCAGATTCTGTCCTTTGGAATGAAGATGCTGAAGCACACAGTTCCAGAATTTTAATGTCAGAACACAAAACTGAGGGGACTATTTGGGCTCTCCTCTCAGCTTGATGATGTACCATATTACGACAATGTCTGTTCAAAAATGAACAGGCACAGAGATAATGTTTCTATTCAAGCTTTTACATCTAGCCAACCTGCATATATCTACTTTATTTTAATGTGTAGGACCTTTGTAGTTAAGTCTCTCACTCGATTGTAACTGTCATGGAGTGGTAGTGTGCTTCTCAATCATTTTCTGAAGCATCTAAGAGGACATTGTGGGAAGAACCCTAGTCAAATTTTGATGGTGAACACATTCTAATGTTCACCATAATTGTGTACTCACTGTATCAGATGACATGGGATATGATCTTCTACTGTAGGTACATTGGCATTTCATCTCTGATACACCTCCCATGGCATAATTCTTGTATTCCAAGTTGCACAAAAAGTTCCTGTTCTTGACAGTTTGACCCTATTCACTGACAAAACAATCTACAAGATATAAAAAATAAAGTACACAAGAAAATAGAATTCCAAAGTTGACCAAGTTTTCAGGAAAATTCATCTAAAAAACATAGGGTGGACAGCCTGGCCAACACACAGGAATAGCAGGAATGTAATACACATCTACTGCAGAATACCACCTTCCAGGCTGACAGTATGCAGAGTACATATCTGCGATTATCTGGCTTTGGAGGTTTCCACAGTGAGTGAATGCCGGAAAAAACTCTAATCAGTAAGAACAAATGAAACCTCAGAGAATAAGATCCAAACAGCAAACGCTAAAAACAATGGGAATGATGAAACAAGGTGCTCCTGCTGCAGATGCCAACTTACAGCGAGTACAAATCTGTGTTTGCAATATGTAAAAAAATAAAATAAAAAGTTTGTCAGTTTATAAACTGTGACGCGATTGTAAATAGGTTTCTAGGTTCATAGGTGAATACTAGGTTAATTGTCCTAAAGGGCTATTCTAAGCCTTGCCAATAACTCTAGATCAGACAGAAGCCATGTACCTTGTGCCTGTGAGGTGAATGCGAGCTTCTGTGAATGCCCTTAAAAGCAATTAATAAAAACCCAGAGCACCTGAATTAGTGACGTCACTCAGCACTACAGCCGCAGATTACAACCTTGCTGTACTAATACACACCTGGTCCTCTGGTCATCATTTGAACCACAAGACAGCCTGTGCCTCAATGTAGTTGTACTACTAGTAGTAGTACTAGTAGTAGTAGTAGTAGTAGTAGTAGTAGTAATGTTCAACTGGCTTTCTGTGTAACTAGTTGCCACTTGTGTTTCTTTACACTACTGCTATGACTTTGTTACTATTGTAATAATTTTTAAAATGTGTATGTTCTCCTGCCCTTTTCTGCTCTAATCAGATGGTGACTGAAAATGCTCCCCACCTCCAAATGGCCCAGTCAACCTGTATCCAAAGGTAAAATAAAAAAATAAGATGATTCTTTGTTTTTTTTTTTTTTTTTATAGCTTCACATATACTAAAGCATTTCAATACCAGAATAAGCACATATTTGAAAAGCAGAAGACCTACCAAAGACAGTGAGGCAAACAAAAGGCTGCAAGGAGGCTAAAATCCTAATAGGATTTGCTATAAACACAACTAAAAGAAAAGGAAAAGAAAGGAACAAAGTGGAGCAATCAACATTACTTCAGAAAGGGTAATGAAATATAAAACATGTTACCTAGCAGTGATTTGGAAAACAGCACTGCCTCAGTTTTATAAAGAGGGTTAGGAAAAAAGACAAGTGCACAATTACTTGATAAAACAAAATAAACAGAATAGACATTTAAGAAGCAGTTTTGTAGCCATTTCTCCAGTACTTTTCCTGTCTCTATGAACAATATTATACAAGAAAAATGGCACAAAGACAGAAGACAAAAGAGACATTCTGGCAAGTAAAGAACTAGCTTCATCATCAACAGAGAGAAAAATACTGACAATACTGGCATAGCAGTAAGAAGCAGTGATGCCGATGATACCTGGAGGAAGGGACAGATGTATGCACAGCAACATTACAAAAATCATATGAAATACATTTTAACTAGACTTTACACTTGCAAAGTACCGATAGACATTACCTAGCAATGCTTTTTGCTCTCACTTCAGGTCATGGTTAACAGTGTCTGCTTAAAATGGAAGCATTTACTGCCATGCAGCAAAAAAAAACAGGCCAAAATATGGATTCTATTAACCCTCTATGATCACTATGTACTAAACTATCATTCTGTTTTAGCACAACAAAAAAAAGAATACGGGCAGAGCTGCAATTCATCATACTAATCCCTGACTTTGTATGGTAACCAGGTTCATGACCTTTAGCAACTGAAGACAGTCATATTTTGTCTCAGTCTGGTATCCTCAGTACCTCGTGCGTCGGAATGCTGCATCCTCCTCTGATGGCTCTGCAGGTTTGTAGCTAGCTTCTGTTATCATATCCTGGATTTTCTGCAGGCAGTCAGACAAATTTCTCATCTGGTAACGACTCACTTCAGATGTGATAATCAACTCCCCAGACTTGTTTATTTTGTTTTTGTGCTAGTGAAACAAAGAAAATATTTTTACAGTTGTCAACCTTATGTATTGCACAAAGGCTTTATGCACAGCAGTCTCATAACAAAAGTGTTTATTTTATTTATATTTGTTTACCAGGGTAGTATACTGACCTCAATGAACCATTTACAGGCACAACCCGGGTGAATAGGCTCATACAAGCAATGAACAAAACTTATTTACAGATACAAAGATACACTAAAAAATAAATATATTTTTACAGATGCTACATTTAGTTCAAAAAGCTGTTAATGTCAAAACGTGGAATTATGCTTGGCACAGTTTTGCAAATAAGGTGGAGTCGTGATGACTTGTGCTTCAGGGATAGCAGCATATCATTATATAGAAAGGTATGAAGACATCAGAAGAGTCAAGTGAGAATAGTTGCACGAAAAGATACCATGGGGAGAAGAGAGAGAAAGGGGCGACAGGTATGTAGAGGGAGGAGTAGTAGAAAAAAGAAGTGAGAGAGATGTAAAGGGAAGAGGAAAGTAGGATGAATAGAGGCATAAGTCATAGGAAGTTACTAGGCTATTGGCTCTGAGGCCCTTATAAGCCTAGCCAAGAGTTTAGCCCAGGTTTAGACAAGTCAGCACCCAAAGCTCCCGTCCAGCAGGGACACAGGTGGAATCCCATGGGTGTATTTTTTGTTTCCCATCCATTTACCCAGGTTAAGCTTAAAAAGAGATGAGGTACTCTGCTTGACATGGAGAAGGAGTCTATTCCACAGTTGGGGGAGTCTCTGGGACATAAATCTGTCCCGCCAAGAAGTCCTATTGAAGTCACAGACCAGGTTGAGGTTGCGTGTGTGTGTGTAGGCTACTTGAGTGGAGCTTGACTTACGGATATGCAGCAGTCCCCATCAAGGCGGGGTCTGAGATTGCTTTGTATGCCAGACAGAGGTCACCTCTGAAGAGTCTGTATGAAACTGAGTAGAGGGACGAGCCTTTTAGCCCATCTGTGTAGGTTAGATGTTTGAGGCCCTGGATTATCCTGGTGAGGAGCCTCTGTGGTCTCTCCAGCTGCTGCATGTGCTTTGTGAGGTACATGCAGAAGGGAGTGCTGTACTCAATAATTGGCCTTATAAGGGAAGAATACAGGAATGTTATGACCTCCTTGTCCCTGGATGAGATACCCTTATTTATGAGGTGGACCATGTAGAAAGCGTTCCGTACAACTGAAGCAACATGGTGGTCAAGGCAATGACAAGATGAGAAAAGGAAAGATGAAATCAGTATAAAGGGTCGTGTGAGAGAGGGCTGCTGGGTTCATGTAATGTGACCTGAGTGAGTGCAGCTGCACTTTGCTTGGCTGATGAAGTGTTCCATGAGCTGTTGTCTGAAGTCAGAGTACATTTGGATGTCTCAGACTGAGGCAGGAATGGAATACCATAATTCAGATGCTAGGATGGAAAATAAATTGTCAGTGCAATAGAGTTTACTTTTTGGAGTTAGTAGGGTAGGATGATATTGAGAGCTACCCCCCGAGATTATATGTGGGGGTTCTGGTGAAACGTTTATGAGTGAGAGGGGAAAATTCCTCAGCAATCCTAGGAGGAGGTCGGCTATCAAATGTACTGGGAGTCATTTAGCTCTGCGGAAAATTATGCAGTGGTGTTCCTTATTGGTGGAGTTAGAAATGAATCAGCAAATATTACTGGAGATGGTTTGTAAGGTGGTGGCATTTTTCTTGAGGCTGCAGCTACAATAAGTAGCCCATATTCAAATTGAAATGAGTATGCCTTTGCCTGTGGCAGCTTTGGCTGGCTTGGACAGAAGAGGTGATAGCCTGTTGACCCCAAACAGTAGTGAGTTGATCTGTTGTGTGTGTTCTGAATGTGTAGTAGAAAGTTAAGAGAATGGTCCAACCAAATGCCAAGGTATTTGAAGAGTGTGGTAGTTTCCATGTTGGTATTGTTAACAGGTGATAGCCTGTTGACCCCAAACAGTAGTGAGTTGATCTGTTGTGTGTGTTCTGAATGTGTAGTAGAAAGTTAAGAGAATGGTCCAACCAAATGCCAAGGTATTTGAAGAGTGTGGTAGTTTCCATGTTGGTATTGTTAACATCTTTAATATTAAGGAAGCTGGGTGCTTTGGCTATTTTTTGGTTGATTCTAAAGCCATAAGTAATAAGCTTCTGGCCTATTAGCCACTGGGCTAAGGGTTTGGAGGTAGTCTTGGAGATGAGTTTGTATAACAGAGTGGGGTTTGTTTGACATTTAGATGACCATATCATCTGCATGAAGAATGAGAGGTACTTTGAGGATGATCAGATGGGAATTTGTTGATAAAAGGTGCCAGACCCTATCACCGTTCTTTCCTCAAAGTAGGCACTTTTTAACTATGCAGTCAAAGCTGGATTTAATCTACACACCATATTTTATTTAAAAATGATTCTGATTGCATACTTACAGAACTTTAATTTTCTATTAATAGCAATCAGTACAGAAAGAAAATTCGCATCCAGCCATTAATAATGAGAATGTGATCAATACCAAAATATTTAGACAATTCATCATAAGTTGTGAGAAGAACCCAGACTTGAGCATTACTTTACACTATAGACAAGTCACAGCAAGTCTCTATTGAATGCCATCTTCCCTATTACTCCTTGAGCAGGCATAATGATGATCTTACAGAAACTCTGATTCATTCTGTGTGTGTCTTTTCGGTTTTTCTCGGTTAGGGGTCGCCACAGCGAAATTCCAGTCCGCTAATGATTGGCAGCAGATTTTTAAGTACAGAGTAGCCAGTCCTGACGCACAACCTTCAATGAAGGTATGCCCATTCACGCATGTCTCCACGCAGAAGAAGCTCTAGCTGAGAATCGAACTGGACAGCATCTTACTGTGAGGCGACAACGCTACCACAGCACCATCACCGCAGTAGAAACTCTGATTGATTCTACTTCTTACATATTTTAACAGAAGGACATTTTACAGTGTTCTTGTGTAATCTGTTGCCCAGTCTTTCTTTATGCTGCTCCCTGACACTGTTTTGTGGTTCACTTAACTGTAGAGTGCTGTTGCTTTGTTTTTGCACCTTGAAAATAATGCAAGTGGCATGATACTATACAGTTTGTGGACTGCTGAGAACTGCACTTTTGAAAGCTTTATTGGCAGTATTACTGTGTAATTTGTTACTTTATTTGATGTTGGTACTTAATTGCTGTATTCTTGCACCTTTGGCCCTGCTAAAGGGATTCTACAAAGCTTCCTGTGTTTTAAGTGCCTGTACAAATTTGGTACATTTGCACATCTCTTGGCTCATTCCCACAGAGCTCAGTAACACCTGGCATCCCTGCCTGTGTCTATGAAGTGATTTCCTTGCATCATGTGCCATCCAGGCAAAGCTAAGTATTTATATTTAAAAACGGCACTTCCAAAAGCTATTTAAGTTATCGACTGCTGATTTCTTACTTTATATGTGCAGTTATCTGCGTTTATGACTGACATTACTGCATTTGCTCAAACCGTCTTGCTGTTGGTCTGACTGACTTGAAATCACCGTCTCTACCTAGTTTGTTAAAGTTTTTCTGTGGTAGCATATACTCGAGCAATTTTTTTTTTTATGTTTTAAGAGGACTGGGGTATTCCTTCTAGTGGCCATAGGTGAAGGTCTGGTCTATAATAGTTTGAAAACACAAAGCTGTAAATAAAATTATTTTGTTGTTCAAAGGGCTTAGAAGTCAGTTTCCTGTGTTCAAAGTACTTGTATAAATTTGGCGCACAGGAGCAGTTAGTAGTACCTTGTACAGACAGACCAAATTTTCCCTATAAAACTACTTCTATAACTGTACCACTAACTTCATGAGTGCAGGGCAACAATGCACACTGGGGAGCACCAAGCAGCTAATTTGAGCATTGAGGAGCATCACCCCTTGAATTAAGTATTAAATGGCCTAGTCTCATCTCTGGACCCAAAAGCACACTTCAGCCCTCTATTAACCCTTTGTACAATGCACCCAATAAAGTAAGTCCCATCATGGATATGCACTTTCCCAATTTCTCCAGAACCAATTTGGTGGATATGGATATTGTGAAACAATGCAAGAATTATCTAAAGCTTACTGATAATCATTTAATCCTCAAATCAAATGCAGTATACCAGACATGTATATATACAATATCTCTTAAGGCAAAGCTCTCGCATACAAGCATTCAAAATAACAATATAGTTGTCAGAAACACTCCCACTACTCAGAGCATGTACCCCACACATAGACTAGTTATGCTGAGACACTTAAATGCAATCTTCTCAAAACTCAAAGACATCTCAGACATTCCATCTGCAAAAATTATCCTCAAAAACACTCAACAGTAGCAACACTTAATACTGCACATTCATTCAGTCACTCAGTACAGCTTCAACTACCCATCCGATAAGGCAAGCCCATACACTTCCCAGGACTCTGTATATAGGGTCTCCATTGTACAACATACTATTGCCTCACTCACCTGGCTGAACAAAGAGAAAATAAGAGACAGTTGCCTATCAGGGGCCAGGATCCACCAAGTTACGCACACACTCAAGTTATTGTACCACAGGTACCAGTATGATTCAGTCATAACTCCATGTAGGTGTAAATGACCTCAGATGTACCTCCCTACACTATATGAAAAGAGACCATCTGTAGCGCTGGGACTGTGTGTCAAAGGCTGGTATGTGCCTAGCATTCTAGCTTCACCAAGGATGATGCCACAACGTGAACAGAAAATGACCGACTAACAACTGGATTATTTTCTGGTGTTATTCTAAGGGAATACAATATTTATCAGCATGGGAGGACATGGTTAACAAACCACATTGCTTTGCCATGGATGCTTTGCATCAGGTCTCTCTAGGCTTTTGAATATTGGCCAAAACTATTGTCTTCCCCAATAGAGCCTTTTTTAGGCTATGCCAAACTAACAAAACTTCCGACTTAGCAAAATCTACCCAAGGAAATCTGAAGCTGTAAAATCTACCCAAGGAAATCTGAAGCTGTTGCTGCTCAATGCCAGGAGTCTAAACAAGAAGCTTTACTCTCTTCCAGCTCTCCTTACCCTAGAGAATGCATCTGTGCAGTTACTGAGACATGGTTCAAAGCTGCAGAGAGTACCCATGCAGAGCAAGGTTTCAGTGCCTTGCAAACGTATTTTAGACCAGCAACCACACAGGCAGTGACTAAAGGTGGAAGTGACCCAATATACATCAATAACAAGCATACTTCTAGTCTGGTTAAACAGGATGATGCCCTGGAGTTCCTCTATGTCCAGATTACTATGAACAAAAGTCCCAAACCATATACTAGCAAGCCACAGGTCACCCTCTATGTCCCATGAAACTCATACCTCAACTTAAACCTACTGGACACACTCACCAGTCAACCAAATATCGTACTCTGAGAACTTTAATTGCCCCATATAAACTAGGTATCCTGCAGGTCCAGAAATTTGTAGGTAGACAGATTCCAAGACTTTGCAAACAAACATCCTGAACTAGATAATGCAAACTCCTACCACAGGTAGGAACATATTGGACCTGGCACTGACAAATGCAGCAGAAAGCTGCAACCCCCCACCCCCCATGTAGTGTTCTCTCTGGTAAGGTCGGACCACAAAGCAGTCTCCTTCAAAATAAAAATCAGTTCTGTAACCTCAGTGAACCTTGTCAAATTTAGGAACTAGTCCAAAGCAAACTACCTTTTATTAAGTGATAACCTATCAAAATTTCAAGCCCCTCCAAACCCAGATAACACTGCTTCCCATGTGGAATTATTCACAGAAGCTTTGTATAACCATGCCAATGACTACACAGAGACAGATGTGCTTACCAGAGGGAAGTCCAAAACTAACAAAAAATCAAACTATCCTGGTGGAATCCAAAATTAATCAGGTTGTAAAAACAAACAAAAAAAAGTCACAACCAAGATTAAGAAGTGCAAGAAGAAAAATAATAAACAAATTCTCTCAGCAAAATGAATACACAACTAAGAGGATTAATTCAGTTCAACAAAGCAAAGTTTGAAGTAAAGACCGTAACCCAAGTCAGTAACAACAAGGCTCTCTTTATCTAGGTCAGACACTTCAAAGGAAGCACACAACAGTGTGCCCAATTGATAGTAAATGGAGTCCATGTTCAAGGAAATTGGGAATCTAGCAAATATTCTGGCTGATGAATTCACCTCCAACTTTACCCACCTCTCACCCCCAGCTACCACCACTTCAGCTCCAACTTTACCCACCTCTCACCCCCAGCTACCACCACTTGTAAATACATGAAGTATAACCTCTCAAGACCAAGAGTGTCATTATTCAGCCGTAGCCTCCAAACAGGTTTTGTGCCATGCAAATTGAGGACTGCAATGGTCATCCATCTGCACAAGGGCGGACTATCATATCCCAGGACTACAAACCGATTGGTCCTAGCTGTCATATGAAAAACCATGGATCATGGAAATGATTAACAATGACCTAGGAAACATTCAGATATTGGACCCAATCCAGTTTGGTTTCATCATAGGAAGGTCATGCCTACTGAACCTGGTGAATTTCTTTTGAGGTGGCCAACACAGCAAGGGATGACGGCAAAATGCTGCATACTGCTAATAGCATCTGATACAGTACCCCACACAGGCATTGTAAACAAACTCAAAGAATAGGATCATAGGAGGTTACTAAGCTACTGGCCCTAGGGCCTTTACAAGCCTAGCCATGACATGCCCTTGTTGCCTTGAAGACTGACGCACATAATCCATATCTGGAAAGCAATACAAAGGTCAGCAATGACTGCCCCTGGCCAAGAGGGCCATTTACGGTTCCCCATCCAATCATCCAGGTTACTCTTAAACAGTGTCACTGTGGAGCTCTGCTTTACATGAATTGGAAGTCTGTTCTAGAGTAATGGCGAAATCTGGGAAACATCTCTCTCTCTGTCCGTCTCTCTCTCACTCTCGCTCACTGTCCGTCTCACTCTCGCTCACTGTCAGTCTCTCTCTCTGCCTGCCTCTCTCTCTCTCTCTCTGCCTCTCTCTCTCTCTCTCTCTCTCTCTCTCTCTGCCTCTCTCTCTCTCTGCCTCTCTCTCTCTCTCTCTGCCTCTCTCTCTGCCTCTCTCTCTCTCTCTCTCTCTCTCTCTCTCTCTCTCTCTGCCTCTCTCTCTCTCTCTCTCTCTCTCTCTCTCTCTGCCTCTCTCTCTCTCTCTCTCTCTCTCTCTGCCTCTCTCTCTCTCTCTCTCTCTCTCTCTCTCTCTCTCTCTCTCTCTCTCTCTCTCTCTCTCTCTGCCTCTCTCTCTCTCTCTCTCTCTCTGCCTCTCTCTCTCTCTCTCTCTCTCTCTCTCTCTCTCTCTCTCTCTCTCTCTCTAGGCGTTTGGTATGGTACATACAGAAAGGCACAATGTACTCAATTATTGGTCTCATCAGCGATGAGTACAGGTAGGTACAGCCTCCTTATCTTTAGATGCTATGCCCTTACTTACAAGGTGTGCAACACAGAAGGCCTTCCTTACCACTGTTGACACATGGTGATCAAAGTTAAGGTTGCTATCAATCTGCATTCCCAGATCTCTCACCACTGGATTAAAACACAATGGGGCATTACTGATACTGTAATCTGCAGGCAGTTCACCTTTACTGAAGGGGATGATAAACTTAATGCAAACAAATGCATTAAGTCCATGGCTTTGGCACCAATCACTTATCTCTGTCAGCCTGTTTTGTAATCGTTTGGAGACTCAATGACAGCACCCAGCTTGCAGTCAGCGAACTTTGTAAGCCACAGGCCATCAGTTTTCACTTAGATTTCTGAGAAATAGATTCCAAACAATACAGGGCCAAGAACAGATCCCTGTGGAACACCACCGATAACAGGTCTGCAGGTAGAGGTGGAATCCCCAGCTTTGACTGTAAATATATGGTCGGTGAGCCAGTATGCTATCTATCTAATGATGTATGGGTTAATTCTAGCTGGGTGAGTTTCTCAATGATGCCAGAGTGGGGGACCATGTCAAAGGCCTTAGCTAAGTCTAGATACCATTCTGCCTTCACCCAGGACTTTGGTGACACTGTCAAAGTCAGGTTTAACAGGGATGATCTGCCCTTAAAGCCAAAATGGGTAGAGTCAGGGGTTTGAAGGTCACCTATACCCTTGTTGATAAGGTCCATGATGATTCTCTTCATGGTCTTGCAGATGAGGCTGGTCAGGCTTTTGGGTCTACAGTTCCCAGGGTCAGTCGAATGGGCACCTTTGTGCAAGGGGATCACGGTTGCTGTTTTCCAGTTGGCAGGAATGAAGCCAGTGCTTAGACTGTTGTTGAAGAGTCTGCCCAGTGGTTCAGCTAACTCTTGTTTGAGACCGTTTAGTAAGCGGCCTGGTATGTTACATACAGGCAGTGTTTTTGGCCTTGGAGAGTGCAGTTATGACTTGCTCTTTGGAAATACTAGGTAGGGGACTGGTGAAAGGTATGCTTTGGGGTACGATTGGTAGGGATGGGGGGGTGTGAAGTTTTTGCCAAACCCATCTACTAGCAGGTTTGCAATAATCTCTGGTTCAATATGAGTGGTACCGTGCACTACTAATTCAGCACAAAGCTGAGCCTTCCCTTTTAGATTTCAGATGTAGCTAGAGAAGGCTTTGTGATTATCCTTAGCTAGGGATGCTAACTGTTTCGTAATTTGCTTTAGACGTCTTTAAGAGGAGTTGTCTAATTTGCTTACTCAGGCTGTGGAGTGTGTTCCTCATCTGTTGTGATCGTTCCCTCTTGATCTTTGACAGCAGCTTCTTTCTCTTGTTGTATAACCTACTTATGCTAGAGGTCCACCAGGGTGGCTTATTTTTACACTAGGAACTTTTTGATCTGTTCTGGAATGGCTGAGTCTATACAATTATATAGGTACTTATACAGGACATTTGTATATACCTCTGGATAAGAGTCACTGTTGTCTATAATGGCAGGGGGTTTGAAACTATTTATGCCATCATTTACAGGGTTAAAGTTTGCTTTGGAGAAAATTTTCAGCCTTTTTGCTCCTGAGGGGGCCAGGTACAATTGTTACTTTCAACTAGACAGATTTATGCTCGGATTCTACTAGGGAGGGTCCAACATATGTAGAGGTGCAGCAATCCTGAGGTACATCTCAAGTCGTTTACTCAGCCATGTACTATGACAGAGTCATAACAGTGTTTTTTGAGAGACTTGAGGACATGTGTGATTTGGTGTATCCTGGCACTTGACAGGCAACTAACAGTGATCTTCTTGTCCAGCCTGGTGAGGAGGACATGTGTACCTCACTATAGAGTCACCTATGACCAAGACATTTGGTTTTGAAGTGTTTTGCCTTAGGGGCTTATTGAGCGAGACACTGGTGCATGGGTTTATATGTGTAGTGGATACTGTAGGGACTGTATTGCGTGTGGAAGGATTGCACTTGAGAGGTCTCTGCTCTTTTGGTAAATTTCTAATGAGCACCTCTGTGTAAGTGGGCTTATGAGGTATGTGCGTGGTGTGTGGAAGAGGTGAGGAGTCTGTGCTGACAACCTGTTTGATGTCTGGTTTTGTTGTTCTACGAGAGAGAGAGCAATGATTCCAGATTAGTGGTACAGATACATCTCTCACATATTGCGTTTGTATGTTTAACAAGCAACGGGTTGTCAGCACCCATGAGGCAGCTGCTACATTGCCCGAGTATGCCCGTGTCAATCAGCCTGACTGGAGAAATGGTGGGAAACTGCTAGTCAATAATGACAGGTGTATTTGGTAATAAAGTAAAGGGGTATGGGCTAGAAGGACTAGGTTTTCTATGGGGCTAGTAGAAACAGTAAATCAGTGGGGAGGTTTAGGAGTAGGACCTGTGTTCACCCCCTAAGTGCTCAGCTGCGTTGCTATCTGGGCACCAGTGTACAACTACATAGTGCAAAGTACAGTTGTGTACCTACCATAAATGTAGATGTTAGAGTGTATTCACTGTTGCAGTCATTATACTTGGGTTATCCTGCTGGCAGGCTACCCACAGTCGGCCTGAATTCCAAAGTCTAGGTCCGGCGTCGGTTGCTGTCGCCTCTTCCCTGACGTCAGTGTGCCCACGGGTATAAAAGCCCATGGGCGGCACAGTGGTGCAGTGGTTAACATAGTCACCTCACAGCAAGAGGTTCTCTGGTTCGATTCTCGGCTGGGGTGCCTTCTGTGTGGAGTTTGCATGTTCTCCCTGTGTTCGCGTGGGTTTCCTCCGGGTACTCCGGTTTCCTCCCACATTCCAAAGACATGCATCTGGAGCATTTCTCCCTGGGCCTCTGCTGAAAACAGGCTCTGTGGAACCTAGTCAGACTTTCCCGGTCAACAAATGATAAATAAAATAAAATAAAAATAAAAAGATGCAGCCAACGCCATTTTCTTCAGCTTTTCTTGCCCCAGATGTCAGGTGCCCCCAAATTGGTAGGCTGAAAATTATGCCAGTAAGTATGCATGCACAAAAATAAACATTTCCTTCATCTACAAGCAAATACACCACATAGGTTGTATAGGATACAGAAGTACAGATAAGTTCCCAGCAAAGAAAAGGGGGATGGTGGGTGGGTAACCTGGACTGCAACAGTGAATACACTCTAACATCTACATTTATGGTAGGTACACAACTGTACTATGTTCATCGTGTTTCACTGTTGCAGTCATTACACTTGGGTTGAATCCCAAAGCTGAGGTTGGGTGGCTGGGTCTAAATAGGATTAGGAGAGGCTATAAGGCCCTGCAAAACTGCAGTGGCAAAGCCTGCTCTAGATTTAGAGTAGAGAGGTAAGTGGTAGTGCTTGGTAAAAGTGTGCACTGAACTCCAAGTTGCAGCCTCTAAAAATGTCTTTGGTTGGTACTCCTCTGAGGAAGGCTGCTGAAGTGGCTGCTGCTCTGGCTGAATGTGGCCTAATGCCCTTAGGCACTGATTTGCCATGTTGTGAATAGCAGAAACAAATCCAGTGGCCTATCCATTTTGAAAGAGTATGCTTCGAGATAGCCTTTCCTTGTGATCCTGCAGCATATGCTACTAAGAGTTGCTCAGTCTTTCTGAAAGCTTTAGTTCTGTCCAAGTAGAAGCATAGCTGTCTGTGTATGTCCTTATTCTGTGGGGTTTGGATAAAAAGTAGGCAAATGAATGGTTTGGTTAAGGGCCACACTGGACATTACCTTAGGCATAAATGTCGGGTTCGTCCTCAGAGAAACCCTGTCTGGGTGGAAAATGATAAAAGGTTCCACAGCCATGAGTGCCTGTTTCGTAATTTGCTTTAGAGGTCTTTAAGAGGAGTTGTCTAATTTGCTTACTCAGGCTGTGGAGTGTGTTCCTCATCTGTTGTGATCGTTCCCTCTTGATCTTTGACAGCAGCTTCTTTCTCTTGTTGTCTTGCAGAGGTTATTGCTAGGAGCAGAGCTGTTTTCCAGGATAAGAACTTTATTTCAGCTGTATTGGCTCAAAAGGCAGCAGTGTGAGTTTTTCCAAGACAACACTGAGGTCCCATGCAGGTATTGGTGCTCTCCTTGGAGGTCTTATGTTTTTGGCCCCTCTGAGGTACTGTCTTAGCAACGGATATGAAAAAATTGGTGGTTCCGTATTGTAATGAGCTGAAATGGTAGAGGCATGGATTTTAATTGATGAAAAGGATAGGCCTTTGTCCAGCATCTCAGTTAGGTACTGTAAAATCTGAGGAATATTTGGTACAAACGTGTCAATTCCTTGTGCCTGGTTCCAAGCACAGAATCTTTTCCATTTTTCTGCATAAGATTTTCTGGTACTGGGCCTCCTGGCCTCCAAAATAACATCCATCACTGCTTTAGAGAGAGGTGTGATCTGAATGGCTACATTATCTGCCATGCTGCCAGATTTAGGGTTCTGAGTTGGCTGTGCAGGATCTGATTGTTTCGTTGGGTCAGTAAATGAGGAATTAGAGGCAATGTCCACGCTGGGCCTTGAGACAAGCTCTTTAGTATTGGCTACCAGTGCTAGCGGGGCCAGTCTGGAGCAATCAGAATCATTTTTGGCTTCTCTTGTCTGACCTTTAGGAGTACCTTGGGGAGGAGAGGCAGAGGAGGAAAGGCATATACTGTTAGGGTTTTCCAGCTGAATGATAGAGGATCCACTTTCCATGCTTGCTTGTGATAAGTCCTTGTGCAGAATAGGTGGCAGTTGTGAGGGGTGGCAAATAGAGCTATGTCTGGGCATCCCCATTTCTTTATTATCATGCTGAAGACTTATGGATCCAGTTTCCACTCGTGAGGTTTCTGCTTAGTTTGTCTGCTAGAGTATTTTTCTTTCCTGGCAGGAATTGTGCTTGCAGGTGTACTTGATAAGTCAATGCTGTGTCCCACAAAGCCATGGCTTGTCTGCAGAGGGGGTAGGAATGTGTGCCTCCCTGCTTATGTACCACATGACTGTAGTATTGTCCGTCCTTATTAGTAGTCGTCCTGGATGGAGTAGATCCTTGAAAGCTGTCAGGGCATTCTGAACAGCTAGCATCTCTTTTTGATTGATATGAAGATGCCTTTGGCTTGTGGGCCATGTGCCCTGAATACATTTTCCTGCCATGTGGGCCCCCCAGGCATAATCTGAAGCATCTGTTGTTACTGACTGCCTGGCTGTGGGTAGGGTGAATGGCTGTCCCTTGTTGTGGTGACAAGCCTGTGCCCACCATCAAAACTCCTGTTGCAGCCAAGGAATGAGGGTAATTAGAAGTTATGTACTCACCATAACGTTCCATCTGAGTAGGTGACTTCATTTGGATGCAACCTGTGGGTATCGGATCCGACCTCGGATCCGAGCCGGCATTTCAAAAAGCTTAGGCTCCGAGCTCCTAGCTCCTCCCTCTACCCATAATCCCCTGCCAAGCCCTAACTGACCTCAGATTGAGTTTGCCTATATAATACTAGAATAAAAAGTATCTAAATAGATGCATAAACTCTTGTTTTATAAAGGTCAGGGGGATGGAGGGGGGGATGGTTGCATCCAAATGAAGTCACCTACTCAGATGGAACGTTATGGTGAGTACATAACTTCTAAATCTGAAGTAGGCAGACTTCGTTGTTCATACCTGTGGGACAGAGTCCCCAGCTACCTAAATCTTGGGCGGCCGTCATGGAAGGATGTTCCGGAGCACCGCTGATCCAAAGGATGCTCTTCCTCTGGAGACAACATCCACCTTATAATGAGAAATTAAGGTATGAGACAAGGCCCAAGTGGCTGCCGCTCAGATATCATCCAATGGCACTCAGGACTTAAACGCGGCTGACGTGGAAACAGCCCTGGTAGAGTGAGCAGTAACCCTTTGAGGAGCAGGCCTACCTGAAGTGTCATAAGCCCGCAGAATACAATTAGCAATCCATCTCGACAGTGTGACTTTGGAAACCGCTTTGCCCATAGCAAATTTAGCAAAGGAGACGGACAGTTGATCTGATTGTCTATGACCAGCCGTTCTGTGAATGTAAAAGCGCAATTGTCTATGAACATCTAAAGAATGCAGCTTATATTCTCCTTTGTTTTTATAATTGGGGAAAAACACAGGTAAATTGATTGATTGATTAATATTAGATTCCGAAGAAACTTTTGGAAGAAAAGATGGATTGGTCCTGAGGCACACCCTATCGGGAAAAAAGGAGAGGTAAGGCGGTTTGATGCATAGAGCCTGAAGTTCCGACACTCTTCTGGCTGATGTGATGGCTACCAAGAAACTTTTAGTTATGTACTCACCATAACTTCAGATGTTTGGGATCCATCTCGCCTACATTTTGACTGATGGGTTCGGAGCCGATCCCTCGGCTCCGACTCGGCACGCTTATGCCAAAGAGCGAAGTCTCTTATTGGCTGAGCTTACTATATCCCAGGATGCACCACTACCAGTCCCCCAGATCTAGTTTGTCCGCATACATGCACACACACACACGCTGCTTATATAACATCGTCAGATGAAACAAGATAAAAAACAGTAGAACTCAAAACCGTTCAATCTCTTCTGATCTCCAAGGCAGGGGGAAGGAGGGTGGGTATTAGGAATGTAGGCGAGATGGATCCCAAACATCTGAAGTTATGGTGAGTACATAACTAAAAGATGTTATGTGATCCTATCTGCCTACATTCTGACTGATGGGACAGCGTCCTAGCACCTGAATCCTGGGTGGCTCACTGGAAAACACTCCTGAGTACCGTGGAACCAAATGATGCTCGCCTTTAGATGCCACATCCAATTTATAGTGGGAAATGAAAGTGTGGGTTGGACCAAGTAGCCGCAGCACAAATCTCAGAAATAGCGAGCTTGGAATGAAAAGCAATAGAAGTAGCCATAGCTCTGGTAGAGTGAGCTTTGATAGATGTTGTAAGTTGCTTATTTGAAGAGGAATAAGCCTGAGTTATGCAATCTCTAATCCATTTGGAGATAGTAGCTTTAGTGATGGTTTTACCCAATTTATTATCTGAAAAGGACACAAACAATTGGTCTGTTTTTCGAATTTGTTGAGTCCTGTCTAGATAGAAGCGCAATTGCCTGTGAACATCCAATTTATGCAAGGTGTATTCCGCTTCATTTGAGAATTTTGGAAAGAAAACTGGTAGCTCTAGAGATTGTTGGAGACGGAGATTAGAACAAACCTTTGGAACAAAAGATGGATTAGGTCTAAGTGATACTCTATCCTTGTGAAAAATCAAGTACGGTGGTTTGATAGATAGGGCTTGAAGTTCTGAAACTCTTCTTGCAGAGGTAATTGCAACTAAGAAGGCAGTTTTCCAAGACAGATATTTTAACTCACATGTAGCAGCCGGTTCGAAAGGGGAAGATGTTAAGGCACGAAGTACCAAATCAAGATCCCACGGAGGCGCAGGATGAAAAACTGGGGGTCTTAACAGCACAGCACCTTTAATGAAAGTTTTACATAATCTGCTGCTCATCAACGGTGGATCTATGGATTTGTGAAATTTGGAGATAGCTGCTAGTTGGACTTTAATAGTAGAGACTGAAGATCCTTGAGTAAACAAGGAAGTTAAAAATTTCAAGACCTCTGGTATCGGGCAGTAATAGGGTCTAAGCCCTGAGTTGAGCCCAGATAGCAAACCTCTTCCACTTACTGAGGTACAATTTCTTAGTGGTGGGTTTGTGGGCCGAAGATAAAATGTGAATAACTTCCGGGTCTAAGGTGTGATTTCTGACTAAAGTCGGAAGTGGAGGAGCCAAGCTGCTAATTTCAAAGTGTGAAGGGACTGGTGTTGTCGTCCCGACTGATGAATCAGCAGGTCCGGAGTTAGATCCAAAAACCAAGGACCGTCCAGAGCATGTTTCTTTAGGTAGGGGAACCATACCTGACGAGGCCAGTGCGGAGCAATTAGTATCATTGTGGACCCCAATTGGGAAGCTTTCTGGATGACTTTGGGGAGGAGTGGAACCGGAGGAAAGGCATAAAGTAGTCCTGTTGGCCAAGGTTGGGCTAGAGCATCCGTAGCTGCCTCCCCCTGACGCGGAGTCAAGGAAAAGAACCTTTTGCACTTTGTGTTTTGTGGTGTTGCAAACAGGTCGCAGCACGGGTCCCCCATCTTCTGAAAACCTGAGCTGCTACTGTTTCGTTCAGGGACCACTCGTGAGGAGAGAGAATCGTCCTGCTTAATCTGTCTGCTAATATATTGGATTTCCCTGGAATGTGGGTCGCTACCAGGAAACGGTTGGTAGCTACAGCCCATTCCCACACCCTCATGGCCTCTCTGCAAAGGGGGTAAGATCTGGTCCCTCCTTGTTTGTTTAGATACCAGACCACCGACATGTTGTCTGTGTGGATAGCGATAACGCCTTGAGGGAGAAACTTGTGGAGGGCCTGTAGGGACAGAAGTACAGCCCTCATTTCCAATACATTGATATGGAGAAAGGTTTCGTCTGGAAGCCAAGAACCCTGAACTAACCTGCCCAGACAATGCCCCTGTCTGGGAGGCATCCGTTGTCAGGGTGGCCACCAGAGGGGGAATAACAAAAGGTCTTCCCTGATTCAGATTGGATGGCTGAAGCCACCAGCGGAGGTCCCGTTTGCACGTTTCTGTAATCAGAATGAGATGATTGAGGGGGAGATTCTGAAAAGACCATTGTGTCGATAACAGCCACTGAAGAATCCTCATGTGCAATCTTGCCAGTGGAACTAGGAGAACCGTGGCAGACATCTAACCTAAAAGTTGCAGGACCATCCTGGCTGGGGCTTTGGATCTTGGAAGCAGGGCTTGGACTTGACCTTGTAAAGTTTGAATCCTTTCGGTAGGAAGGAAGATGCGCATCAATTTTGAGTCTATCTCTGCTCCTATGAATCTTATGCGCTGAGAGGGCAGCAAGACAGACTTTGACCAATTGAATGTAATTCCCAGGGAAGCACCCAGGGAGATGGTGGCTTTAGGTTGTCTATTAGTAGATGCCTGGTGGTGGCAGTTAGGAGCCAGTCGTCCAGATAGGGAAACACTTGGAATCCAAGACTCCTCAGGTGAGCAGTCACTACTGCCAAACACTTGGTGAACACCCTGGGGGCTGTGGTGAGACCAAAGGGCAGTGCACAAAATTGGAAATGACTGTCTCCCAGGCTGAAGCGCAGATACCTCCTGGACGCCTGATGTATCGGTATGTGATAATAGGCGTCCTTGAGATCTATGGATCACATCCAAACATCCTTCTCCAACAATGGGAGAATGGATTGTAAAGTGACCATTCGGAATTTGGACTTCATGACGGACTGGTTTAGTTTGCTGAGATCCAATATTGGTCTCAGGTCCCCTGTCTTTTTTGGCACTAAAAGAACCTTGAGTAATTTCGGATCCGATCTGGTCTGTGGGGACCGGTTGGATGACTCCTTTTCTAGCAGCTTTGAAGCTTCTGGCTGCAATTTCCCTTTGACTGGGTGGTGGGTCCGGGATTTTTTGGACGGTGGGGTGAGTGTGTGGGAATGGTGTAACCTCCGGCAATAATCCGAAGCACCCATCTGTCCTGAGTGATAGACTCCCAAGCTTTTAGGTGCTTGGCAACGGCACCGACTGGCTCGAGCAGCACAGCCGGGCAATCCCTCATGAAGTGTGGGAGGCTGAAGAGCCACGAAAGGACTCGCGGTCTCCAGAATTGCAGGGCCCTCTGCCGCCTCTGGGACGGCGTCTCCCAGAAAAATTTCCCGTCCTCTGCCTCTGGAAGGGGAATCTTCCTGCTGTTGAGGAAAAACTTCTGTGATTTGGAACCACATCTTCCCTCCTCTTTAGCCTTGGGATAAGGCCGAAGGAGTGGAATAACGTGCACCTACGGCAGATAAAGTTTTTCCCTCTTGCTCACAGCGGTAAGAGTGTCTTTACCTTAGGTCCAAACAAAGAGGACCCATCAAAGGGAGCGTCGGCGAAGGAAGACTTGAAGGCCTCCGCGAAATGACACAAACGGAGCCAGGCTTGTCTCCGTAGAGCTACGCCTGTGCCTGCCGCTCTGCCCGCCCCTTCGGCCGCATATGAAATGAGCCTCATGGACGAGTTAGAAATAGAGGTAAGGATAGCCAACTGAGAGCTAACCGACTGGGCTAGCTGCTCAGTTAGGTTACCTGAGAGGGAATCTGACAGCTCCTTGACCAGATCCCTCTGTAGCCTGGTAAAATGTGCCAAATAATTCAGGGACCTTAGAGTAAAGGCCGCTGAAGTCAGGGTGCGCTTCCCGTACCGGTCCATGCTCCTAGACTCCTTATTAGGAGGATGGACGGACGTTGAAGCCTCTGCCATGTCCTGTTGTGTAGCAGATGCCACCACCATGGCATCTACAGCCACGCCTTTCGTCAAGAACTCCTTTTCGGGTGGGGCAGACAAAAATTTGTTAGGGCGAGAAGGCACTGGTTCCACAGTATCTGGATGTTCCCACGCCCTCCGACAAACCAAATGCAGGAGCTCGTCGAAGGGCGGAGACACCCAGGAGGCGGAGGGCTGAGCCCCAAAGGCCTTGAGAAGCACTGACTCATCAGCAGAGGGGGGTTTGGATATCCAGCCGCCTCGTTGCTTAAGGATCTCTAAAATGTCTGCGAATGAGACATCATCCGAGGACGACTTTGGGGACCCCTCCGCATCATCAAGATCAGTGTCCGATGTAAGAGACTCGGGGGAGTCCACGTGCTTCCTCTTGCACGATCTCTTCCTTGGGGGCTCCTCCGAAGACAACTCCGAAGAACCCTCAGGAGGAGGGGAACCGCCAGTGGGGTAACCTCAGGCCCGGGCTCCGCTGCCTAGGGACAGGGGAACTGCCAAAGACCCAGTCTCCATGCCCAGGGAAGGTGCCGGTAAAGCCGTAGAGATGGCCGAAGAAGACTTGGCCAAGGCACTCCTCATAGCTCTGAAAGCTGGACCCCCAGAATCCTGGGAGTGTCCGGTCCCCAGATCCATGATGGCAGACGGAAGTCCCGCAGCCGAAGCACCGAGAAGGAGGCTCGGAACTGACAGCATTGGTCCCGAAACGTCACCCCCGGGTCCGGCCGAAGAAGTCCGTGTGCCAAACTCGGACCCGAAGGCCGGGGTTGGAGTAAGGGTCGGAGCCGACCCTAGGATCTCCACCGGCTCCAACAGCACCTGCTCCGACGGAGCCGAAGCGGTCGGAGGAGGAATGGCAATGGAATGGGCTATCGGCTCCGAAGCCAATTGGGTTGGAGCCGAAACAAATTTTTGAAAGACTGGGGACTGGAACAGTCTTTGGAGCACCCTGTCTATGTCCGAATCTGACATCCTCGATGACCTAGAGGAGACCGAACGGGTTCGAGTTGGCCTCTCCAACGGCCCCAAGGGGCTAGGGGACCGGCTCCGAGGCGACTCGATAACTATCGGCGCCGAAGGAATGCACAAACCAGTTTCCATCGGTGCCGAGGAGGAAGTGTCTGAGCGGACAACCTTCATCGGCTCCGAGATCAGTGGAGCCGATGAAGGTGACCCGCCTCTCGATGCCCCAGCCATCGGCTCCAAAGCCAGAGGAGTCGAGACTGGAGGCATCGAGGCAGACCGTTCCGCCCTTGGCTCCGAAGTCCTTGGAGCCGAAGGAGAAGCCTGCCTACGTCTTTTGGCGGTCGGGTCCGACGGACTGGTCGGAGCCGATGCCCTTTTCTTTTTAGCAGGAGAAGGGGAGGATGCTAAAGCTTCTTCAAAAGAGGGTTTTATAAGGCCTTTCAATATAAGTTTATTTTTCCTCTCTTGGAGGACCCTCGAGGAAAAAGCGTGACACACGCTGCAGGACTCCTGCAAATGCTTGGCGCCCAAACAATATACACAGAGAGAGTGGTCATCCGTGATAGACATTTTAAAACTACATTTAGTGCACTTCTTAAAGCCCGAAGGCCTAGGAGCCTGAGACATTATAAGTAGAACTCAGTAACTATCTCACAGGCAAAACTCTTTTGAAATAGACTGACACTACAAAGATTAACTTGCCGTTAAGAATGACAGCCCGCAATTAAATTAAAGCCAACTGAAGACATACAACAGTGAATATATCTAAGGGAATCCAAGAACCCCTAAAGGTTCAAAAGGGATTGACTGACAGGGAAGGCCCTACAGATCAAAGGGGCCTGTAGCCAGAACAAACACCAATCACACACACAAAAAATTTTCAAAACACACACAAAAGCGCAGAGTAGCTGTTAAAACAGCTTTCTGTTAAAGAAATAGCAAATTTCTGACAGAAAAAGTTAGTGAAAAGACACTACTTAGCTCAGCCAGCTCGAGACCACGTCTTTGCTAGTTAGCGGCAAACGAGATCTGGGGGACTGGTAGTGGTGCATCCTGGGATATAGTAAGCTCAGCCAATAAGAGACTTCGCTCTTTGGCATAAGCGTGCCGAGTTGGAGCCGAGGGATCGGCTCCGAACCCATCAGTCAGAATGTAGGCGAGATAGGATCACATAACATCCAGTCTTCCAGGAAAGGTACTTTAGATCTGCAGAAGCTGCAGGCTCAAAAGGGGGAGCAGTAAGGGCCTGTAGAACTAAGGATAGGTCCCAAGGTGGTATAGCTTCTTTGACCGGTGGCCTCAACAGAAAAACTCCTTTAAGAAAGGTCTTGCAAATTTTTGCAGTCATGAGGGGAGCTGACTCATGACCCATATGATAATGGGAAATCGCTGCCATCTGTACCTTTACCGTGGAAGAACTAGCCCCTTGATGAAAGAGGTCTGTTAAGAAGTCCAGTACCGCAGACATAGGTGCTGAAAAAGGATCTATACTCTTCTGGACTGCCCAAATAGAAAACCTTTTCCATTTGCTCCGATAAACCTTCCTAGTGGAAGGTTTATGAGCCGCCACTAAAATGGCCTTGACAGGTGACGAGATACCGGGAGTCCTAATCAAGGATGGAACTGGAGCAGCCAGGCTGCCAATTTCAGGGTGTGTAGATTTGGGACCGGGAGTCCTAGAGGATGGGAGATGAGATCCGGGATCGGATCTAGAATCCAGGGCGGATTCACTTTGTGAGACCATACACAAGGGAACCAGGGCTGACGAGGCCAGAACGGGGCAATGAGAATCATTCTGCTCCCCAAACTGTTGGCTTTCTGCAATAGCCTCTGCATCAGAGGTAGTGGAGAATAGGCATAAAGGAGACCGGGAGGCCAAGCATGCACCAGAGCGTCTCTCGGGGATTCCCCAGGTGGGGGAAGTAGAGCGAAGAAACTGTCGCATTTGGCGTTTGAGTGAGAAGCAAAAAGATCGCAACAGGGTTGCCCCCAGACGGCAAAAATCTTCTTCGCTACCAGAGGATTGAGAGACCACTCGTGCGGGGAAAGAATGGTGTGACTGAGCTTGTCCCAAGGATGTTGGATTTTCCCCGGAATGTGCGTTGCTACAAGAAAGCGTTTGGTGGAAATTGCCCATTCCCAGACTCTCATGGCCTCTCGACAAAGGGGGTAGGACCTGGTTCCTCCCTGCTTGTTGATGTACCAGACTACTGACATGTTGTCTGTCTGGATCGCAATAGTCCCCGTAGGAAGAAGGCTGTGAAGTGCTTGCAACGCTAGGAGCACCGCCCTCATCTCCAGGACATTTATATACAACGAGGTCTCTGAGGTGTTCCACGTGCCTTGGACAATCTTGCCCACAGAATGCCCCCCCCCCCACCCAAGGCGAGAAGCGTCCGTAGTCACCGTGGCTTGGGGGAATGCTGCACAAAAAGGTCTCCCTGCTAGAGGCTCCGGAGACTGGAGCCACCAAAAAAGGGAGTCCTTGCATGCCTTGCTGATCGCTATTGGGCTGTTGAGAGAGGAGTATAGCGGGGACCACTGGACCTGTAGGGTCCATTGAAGAACCCGCATGTGTAAGCGAGCATGAAGAAGTGGAATAGCTGCTGCCATTGATCCCAGGGCCCTCAGGACCGAAGCCGCCGTCGGACATGGTTGTAGGACTGCTGTGATATGACACTTCAGGCTGGACAGCCTGTCTGGTGTGAGGAAGGCCCGCATTGATCTTGTGTCCAACCTTCCTCCTATGAAATCTATAAGTTGTGTGGGGTGCAGAAAAGATTTTTCCCAGTTTATGGTGATGCCCAGCCTTGGGGCTATAAGAAGGAAATAGTCCCTGGCTGAGCATAGTAGATGCCTTGATGATGCCGTCAGGAGCCAGTCGTCCAGGTACGGAAAGACCTGTAATCCCTGGAGTCTCAGGTGGGCCGCTACTACTGCTAGTACCTTGGTGAACACCCTGGGGGCAGAGGTGAGACCAAAGGGGAGGACCCTGAACTGGTAGTGGCTGGCTCCCAGCCGGAAGCGAAGGAACCTCCTGGACCGTCTGTCAATCTGAATGTGGTAGTACGCGTCCTTGAGGTCGATAGAGCACATCCAATCGTTCCCCCGCAAGAGGGGGAGTATAGATTGTAGGGTGACCATCCGGAACTTTTGCTTGGTTACCGACAGGTTCAATAGGGAAAGGTCTAAGATCGGTCTTAAGTCCCCCGTTTTCTTTGGCACCAAGAAGAACCTGGAGTAAAACCCTGATCCGGTCTGATCTCGGGGGACGCGCTGGATGGCTCTTTTTTCTAGCAGCTGCTCGATTACGACGGTCGGGTGGTACATCGGGGAGGCTGCGGGTTCTGGGGATCTTGCTCAGGGGAATGGTATAACCTCTGGATATCACACGAAGCACCCAACGGTCTGATGTGATTGACTCCCAAGAAGTCAGGTGCCTCAAAAAACGCCCCCCCGACTGTCTCCAGAGACGGACAGCCGGGCAACCCTTCAGGGCTGTTGCATGGGTCTGTCAGAGAAAGGTTCTCTGGACCCAAAGTTTCTAGGAGCCCCTCTGCCTCTAGGACGGCAACCTCCCTGTCCTCCTCGGCCACGGAAGGACTGGTTATCCGGAGCAGGTTGGGACTTCTGCGACTTCCGGAACCACATCTTCTTCTGTCCCTTTTGGTTCTTCGAGAAGGACCTCTGGGGAGCTGAGAAGCGGACTCCGACGGCAGACAGCGTCTTCCCGTCCTTCTCGCTCTGGACTAAAGTTTCGCGAACAGTTTTGCCAAACAAGGCAGAACCATCAAAGGGGGCATTCGCGAAATTCGCCTTGAAGGGCTCTGCGAAATCAGTGGCGGAGCCAGGCCTGACGCCTCATGACTAGGCCCGCTCCGCTAGCTCTAGCGGCTCCCTCGGTAGCGTGAGAAAGTTGCCGCATAGACGTACTGGAAACCGCTCTAAGAGTGGCCATACGGGTTGAGTACACTTGTTTGTCCTCACCCGACATGGACTCTGGGGGAGATGCAACGTACTCTTTAATCAGGTCCCGCTGCATCCTGATAACATGTGCCATGTAGTTCAGCGCTCTCAAGGAGAAGGTTGCTGAACTAAAAACTCGCTTCCCAGTGCAATCCATCGAGCGGGACTCCTTGCCCGGAGGATGCATAGAGGGACTCTCATGTGCTAACTCCCTCTTTGTGGCTGCAGCCATCATCATGGCATCTACCGGGGGGCCCTTGCTCCAGTGAGTGCGGTCTGCCGGGGGGCTCAGGATACGGTCTGGACGCTTGGGTATAGGCTCAACGGTGTCCGGATCCTTCCATGCTCTGGTGGATATAAGGTCCACCAGAGGATCGGCAGGAGGGGAAACCCAAGAGGTAGATGGGCCCTCCTCGAATGCCTCCAAGAACACAGACTCGTCTGAGGAGGCCTTGGGGGCAGACCCCCCCCAATCCTTAACATTTCCATAATATCTCCAAAGGAGATGTCTTCCGGGGGTGATCCGGGGGTGATCTTGGGGAGCCCTCCCCTTCATCCAAGTCTGTGTCTTCGGTAATGGACTCTGGGGAGTCCATGTGCCTCCTTTTGCACTTACGCTTCCGAGGCACTTCCTCGAGGGGGACTGTCCGAGGAGTCCTCTTCAGCAGCTAGATGTTCCAAGGGAACTACTTGGGACATCGAGGCGGGCTGTCCCTGGGACCGGCTGATGGGAGCCTGGCCCAACTGCAAGGGAGTGCGGGGTGGAGCCGTGGCAGGGACCGGGGGTCCGGTAGTCCTCAACAGCGCCCTTTCCACTATGTCGAAGGCCGAGGGGGAGCCAGCTTCTCTAAGCCCCGAGAGCCGACCCCCACTCGGATCCGACGCACGGACCGGAGTCGAAACAGTCGGATCCGAGAGACCGGTGTGCTCCGACTTAGACGTAGCCGAAGACACACCAGCTCCCTCGGATCCGAGGCTCGGCCCTCGGCTTCGAGAGGTCGGGTCCGAAGTACCCGAAGCACTCAAGGGATGGGTCGGATCCGAGGTGCGCCGACCTATCGGATCCGACCCACCTCCGGATCCAACTCTGCCCGGCACCGACAGCTCCGAACCCAGGGTGTGGGTCGGAGAAGGAGCCAAGGGGGCGAAAAAAGGGTCGAAGCCCCTCCCGGATTGGGGGGGGGGGCTAAGAGCACTCCCATTTGCATTTGGGCCTGGATGAAACGCCTCATCATCCGGTCCATGTCTGCTTCGCTCATGGAAAAGGTGGATCTAGATGAGGCCACCGAACCGGACCTAGAGAGCCGCCTTGGGGACCTCACAGAAGGGCTAGCCTCCTCCTCCTCGGGCCCAGAAGAGAACCGAGGGGAGTGGAGCAGAGGAGGAGGAGGAAATCTAGAAGACACAGGGGAGGCCCGTTTAGACGGAGGAGCCGAACTTGAGGTCTCGGCTCTCCGTTTGTGGTGCCTCTCCTTGTGTCTCTCCTTCTCTTTTCTCCCTTGAAGTCTCCCTCTCCTCTGGCTTTTTTGAGGGAGGTTGAGTCCCAGCCGGGGGAGGGGAGACCACAGCACCCGCTGAAGGCTGCTGGCTAGTAGGAGCAGAGGCCGGAGCCGCATCTGGAGGGAGAAGTCCCGCCAGAACAAGCTTCGACCTCCGCTCCCTTAAAGCTCGGGGGTTGAACCCTGCACAAATGGTACAACCAGATGACAGGTGTTCAACCCCCAAGCATTTAACGCACCGAGTGTGGCCATCCGCTGGGGACAGCTTATGGCCACACTCGGTACATTTAGAAAAGACTGCCTTATGGGCTTCTGACATCTTAAGCCCTAACAGGCCTAAAACACACAGTACACACAAACACACAAACTACGCAAAACCCGAAGAAAAATTAAAAAGATAGAGAGAGGAAAGCCTAACACATACACTCTAACTAACTAAGTTATTAAAGTTTAAAGTTTTCAAAAATTTTTAGTCAAAAAATCTTATCTGTAACCAGGAGCTCGAGGAGTCCGTTGCAACTTGAAAAGCGGCAAACGAAATCTGGGGTCAGTTGGGGCTTGGTAGGGGATTATGGGTAGAGGGAGGAGCTAGGAGCTCGGAGCCTAAGCTTTTTGAAATGCCGGCTCGGATCCGAGGTCGGATCCGACACCCACAGGTTGCAGACAAATGAAGTCTGCCTACTTCAGATTTAATGTTTCCAGGCTGTGACAATGCTGAGTCCAAACACTTTTTTAGATACCACTGTAGTTTCCTCATATGCAGTCTGGCATATGGAATTAGCAGAATGCAGGATGCCATGAAGCCCAAAGCCTGCAGAATTTTTCTTGCAGATAACTAGGTCTTTGTTGCCAACATTTTGAAGTAAGAAGTCAGTTGCCTTTGTTTGTCTGGCATGAGATATGCCATCTGGGCAGTTGTATTTAAGCTTGCACCCAGGAATATTATCGCTTGAGAGGGTACTAGTTTTGATTTCTTTTCGTTTACTGTGTACCCTAGGCAAATTAGTAATCTTTTTACAAACGCCAGATGCTTTAGTAGAATGTCCTTGTTCTCTGCTTGAATAAGGCAATCATCCAGGTAAGGATATATTTGAATTTCTCTTTGTCTGCAAAATGCAACTACTGGTGCCAGGCATTTTGTGAAGACCCTGGGCGCAGTAGATAAGCCAAAGGGCAGTGCAAAGAATTGGTAGTGCATTGAGCCAGCTATGAATCTGAGGTATCTTCTGCGAGATTGTCTGATTGGAATTTGCAGGTATGCCTCTTTTAGGTCCAAAGTTACAAGCCAAGCCTTCTTGCCCAGCATGGGCAGAAGCTGCTGCAGAGTCAACATTTTGAATTTTGGAATGACCAGAAATGCATTTAGAATAGACAGGTCCAGTATTGGTCCCCAGGCTTTGTCTTTTCTGGGTACCAAGAAAAGTCTTGAGTAAAATCCTTGTCCCTGTTCTTGCTGTGGTACTTACTGAATGGCCCTCATGTTCATGAGGGATGAAACTTGTTTTTGTGCCTCTGCTCATTGATTGTGTGGCAGGTCTGGCATACCTTTTGCCCTTGGCAGGGTGTGAAAGTGGAACTTGTAGCCTTGGGACACTATATTCAAGACCCATTTGTCCTGGGTGATCATGTACCAATTTTAAGAAAAAAGTGCTAGTTTCCCCCCTAAGGGGGCTGCCAAAAGATAAGTGCTTGGTGCTGGCAGAGGAAAGTCATTGTGACTGTTTCCTGTATGGCTGTGATTTGTCTTCTCCACTTTTGGAGGTAGAAGCGCCCCACTGTTTAGGCCTATATGTATCTGCCTCTTTGTGGCCTGTCTGACACTGGAAAGGACCAATTCTTTGTAGGTCAGTTCCTGCTAAATCTGGGTGCCTGTACCTGTAAGAAATCCTTTACTGTATGCATAGATTTCGCTTTGTCCTCCATTTTCTTCAACACCTCCTCTGCTTTAACACCAAATAAGGTATCATGCTGTAATGGAACATCTAGTAATTTTGCTTTAACATGATCAGGCAGATTCTGTTCCTTTAACCAAGCATGCCTCTTAATGACAGAACCCGTAACTGCAGCCCTGCAAGAGGCTTCCAGAGAATCAAAACCACATTGCAATGTATGCTTTCCCACTTGTTCAGTTGCATGCAATAAATCCTGCATTTCCTTATTTTCTGCACAATCAGAATTTGACAACATTTTCTGTTTTAGCAGTGACATTAAGTATTGCTGATATTTAAGCATATGAAATTGACAATTTAAAGCCCTCACAGCCAAAGTAGCAGAAGTGTAAACCTTTTTCCCCATCTGTCTAGTGCCCTTGCATCTCTATCAGAGGGGATATGTTTTTTTGCAGTAGAAGCCTTGACCCATTTGGGACCCTGAGAAATAGTTTCTGGGTCAGCAGCAGGGTTTTTATAAAGAAATTTATGTGAATCTGAAACCCTGTAGTATCTGTCTGGATCTGTCTGGTTTAACAGGGGCAGGAGGTAAAGAGTCAGGAGAAAGTCCGGACTCTGAAAATACATCATCTACAATGTCTAACACAGGAGAATAGCCAGACACCTGTGCTGAGGTAGTAAAAGAAAATCTCTAAGCCTTTTCTTAGATTCTGAGTAGTCTTGGCTCTCCTAGTGGAAGTGCTCCCTCATGGCATGCAGGGTTTCCCCAAAGGAATAATCCTTAGGCGATGAGGCTGAAGGGATAGATTCTTCAGCAGAATCCTCGTAAGAAGGAAGAGAGTATTCCTGTTCAGAAGAGGAGTCAGAGGAAATGGAAACCTAATCTGAAGATTCATATTCGGTCTCTTGCCTAGGCCTCTTGTCAGGAGGGGGATGGGAACCCCTGATCAAGATAATTAGGTCTTCGGCTATTTTGAGCATCTGTTTTTTAGGCATGGTAGTCTGTCCAGGAGAATGCTGTACGTGTTTCTTTGTCTTTAGAACTGCTTTAGTCTTTGCTTTGGAAGCTGAAGTAGGCTTTACATATAACGGTGTAGGTCTGAAAAACACCCACAGAAGCCGATGCCTGCTCAGCGGCTCTGGACCCATCTGAAGGAATAGTTTCCGAGTGTCCAATACCTTGAGTACCCAGAGGCCTAGCTGGCTCCACGTGGGAGTAGTCAGCGGCCTGTGGCTCTGAGGTAGCGGGCGTCAGGGGCTGCAAAAGCGCCTCACTGAGAACCGGCGAACTGGCTTAGTGGAAGCCTCAGCTGTTTTGGACCTCGGATGCCTGTCCTTTTCTTTTTCCTTGCGCTTTTTATAAACTCCGGTCGTCGGCTGTTCCAATGGCATTATATAATTGAATCTTTGGCCAAAGTAATGAAAGGCAAAATTGTACCGACGCTTAATAGTGTGTTGGTTAAATCTAGCACAAAAACCGACAGCTAGCAACATTGTGATCAGGGCCTAGGCAAGGAATACAGTAAGAATGAAAATCCTTATGAGGTATTTGCTTCCCACAAGAAATACAATTGTTAACTTTTTCTGACATCGGACTGGAGCAAGAAAAAAGTTTCCCCAACAGGGTACTTAGCTTTAATGAAGACTTCGGATCTGAAATTCGTTTTTGAAAATCTCAGGTGTCGGCCGACCTGCACTTGCAAACTACTTTTGCTTCGGGCATTGCGTGGCAGGAAAGACTGAAGAAAATGGCATAGGCTGCATCTTTTATACCCCTGGCGCATTGACGTCAGGGAAGAGGTGACAGCAACCGACGCCGGACCTAGACTTTGGAATTCAGTCCGACTGCGGGTAGCCTGCCAGCAGGATAACCCAAGTGTAATGACTGCAACAGTGAAACATGATGAACATAGAGAACTACTGAAGCTTAGGACCATTTTCCTAGTAGTTATTTAGTTATTTACCCAGAATGATACCACAGTACAAGGACAAAATGATTGACTAACAATTGGCTAAGCTTCTGGTGTCATTCTAAGGGAATTCAGTATCTGTCTGCCTGGGATGACATGATCGACAGACCATGCTGCTTTGCCAGAGATGGCATGCACCTGTCACCCTTGGGATTCCGGATACTGGACATAGGCTCTTGCTACCCCTATAGTGCCTTTTTTAGGCAAGGTTCAAATGACAAATTCACCACCGTAACAGGTACAAGCAAGCAAAATCTGAGGGTAAGGCTACTCAATGCTAGAAGTCTAAACCGCAAAATGCACTCACTCAAGGCACTCCCTAAAATGGAGAACATTGACATCTGTGCAGTGACAGAGACCTGGTTCAAAGCTCCAGAGAGCACCCCTGCATTACCAGGCTATAATTCATACCACACCTTTCGGCCACCAAACCCGGACCGAAACACTAAAGGTGGAGGCGTGTCCATATTCATTAAGGATATCCACACCTCCAAGCTAGTTGCTCAGCATAATGCATCACAGATTATCCAAGTTCAACTAACTCTGGGCAAAACCGCAATCCAGATTTCAGCTTGCTATAGACCCCCCACCATGCTCCAGGATTCCCACTCTTTTTTCTTGATACACTAGAAAATATTAAGGTACAACCCAATACTTAATAATGGGTGATTTCAACTACCCTACCATTAACTGGGAAAACTACTCATGTACCAACTCTTTTGCTCAACCTTTTTCTGGAAATCATCCATTCCAACGCCTTGGATCAACTTAACCACACCCCCACCAGGGGCAGCAATATCCTAGACCTGGCCATCACCAACATGGGTGACCGGTCTTCCACACCAGAGGTCAGCTCCTCGTTGGTCAGATCCGACCGCAAGCTAATCACCCTAGACATCCACATCCCGCTCCCACCCCCCATTAGGAAAACAACCGTAAAAAATTTCTCCAAAGCCAAACTTTACGCTTCTTAAGACAGAAGTGGCAAACTTCACGACACCCATGCAGATGGACAATAGAGGTACGACTGCTGAATCCTACACAAATGCACTTTAAAAGCACTTACACGAGTGCATGGATCATGCTATCCCTAACACAACCAAGATGCTATCATCCAAATAAAGGAAGCCAATCTGGTGGTCTTCTGCCATAAACAAACTCTACAACAGAAGAAAGAAACTGTTGCAAAAAAGAGTAAAATCCCATGATTGGGGGAACTACCTGGTCAGCCTCAGTAAGAAGCTAAGATCCCTCATAAAATCCTCCAAAGCTAGTTATGAAAACAAAATTGCCACTGATTCTAAAGACAACCACAAAGCATTCTATAGCTATGTCAAGAATCTCAATGGCAACACTCAGATCTGCTCAGAGTTACAGCACAATGACACTAAATATACAGAACCAACTGATATTGCCAATATCCTGGCAGATAGGTTCAGTGCTAACTTTACCCCACTCTCACCCCCTAAAGGGCCCATCTTTATACCGGAAGAATGCAAAGTTCCTGTAATCACGGCTGCACAGGCAAAAACCTCTCTCCAAAGCCAAGAACACAGCATCCATGGGACCTGACAACATCCCAGGATGCCTTCTACATGAACTACAGAATGAACTGGCACCCCACTAAGTACCATGTTCAATCATAGCCTCAACCTCAGGCTTTGTGCCCAATGAATGGCGCACCGTGACAGTTATCCCACTCCACAAAGGGGGGGGCACAACAGACCCTGGGAACTACTGCCCCATTAGCCTGAGGAGCCTGGTCTGCAAGACCATGGCACGTATCACCATGGAACTTATAAACAAAGACATTGGAGATCTCCAATCTCTGGACCCCAAACAGTTTGGGTTTATAACAGGCAGATCAAAGAAGTCTATCAGGTTTAGGAGACATGAAGTAGTCACCAACGCCATAGATGAGGATAAGGTGGTTCACACAGCCTATCTAGATCTCGCCAAGGCATTCAACACCATTCCCCCACTCTGGAATTATAGATACTCAATAAACTAGGTATAAATCCCTATGTCACAAGATGGGTTGCCAACTGGCTTACTGACAGAGCCCACACCGTGAAAGTTGTTGTTGTATCTTTCAGCTTTTTCCCGGTTAGGGGTTGCCACAGCGGAACTCCGGTCTGCTAATGATTGGCAGTATATTTTTACATGCTGTGTTGCCAGCCCTGATGCACAACCTTCAATGAAGGTACGCCCATTCACGCATGTCTCCATACAGAAGACGCTCTAGCTGAGAATCGAAACAGACGTCTTATTGTGAGGCGACAACGCTACAGCAGCACCACCACCGCAGTAACCCACACAAGTAGCAGACTCCAAATCAGACTTCAGACAAGTGGAGTACCAGAGGGTTCAGTCCTGGGTCCTCTCCTGTTTGTATCTACTTCTCTGAAGTACAGGCCAACACAGAAGGTCTTTGGCTAACTAAATTCACAGATGACTGCAAACTAGGAGCCATAATCGAAACTCCCAACGATGTGGACATCCTACAAAAGGGCCTCACTGAGACAGATGCCTGGATGTCAAAGCCATAGTCTCAAGCTCAAGCCCAAAAAGTGCATTATCATCCCCTTTGGTAAAAACTCTACCCATGAACTACCACATAGGCAGTAGTCTACTTAACATCAAAAGTGTGATAAGAGACCTTGGGACACAAGTGGACAGTAGTCTCTCCTTTGATAATCACATTGCCACAATGGTCAGGAAATCCTTCTACGTGACACACCTCATCATAAAAAATTTCTCATCCAGAAAAAAAAGAGGTTATTGTTCCCCCTCTACTCATCACTCATTAGACCTATTATAGAGTATAACGTCCCTTTTGGTATGTACCTCAAGACATCTACAACAACTGGAAAGGCTGCAAAAATAACTCACAAAAGAGGATTACTGGCCTCAAGCAGATGCCTTACACAGACCGTCAAAAAACCCCAGCTTTACTCGGTCGCACATCGCCTACTCAGAGGCGATCACTGCCTAACATACAAAGCTATGTCAAACCCAGAGCTGTTGGACATGCTCCACTTAAAGAAATCCCAATCCCTGCGAGCTACACGCTCTAGGGACCTAAACCTTGTCACCACAATAAACAGAACATGCTGAAGGGATAGATTCCTGTCCCAGAGACTTCCCATACTCTGGAACAGACTACCCATGTCAAACAGAGCTCCTCATTAGCACTCAAGAAAAATCTTGATGACTGGATGGGTAATAGGAAATTCACCATGGGGATCACTTCTGTGGTTCTGCTTGACAGGGCCACAGGAAAATAATTTTCTTGGGTGGCAAAAGCCAGGGTACTATTTTGGCTAGGCTTGTACAGGCCCTAGGGCCAACAGCCTAGTACCTACCTATGAAAATTTGTCTTTTGATGCATTTGCATCTATGCACCAGAGTGATAAACCCTGCTGAGCAGTGCACAGCTATGCGCAAACACGGTGCTTAAATACTAATGAAATTGAACAGTTGTAGCACAATCTACCAATAGAAATACTCAACACTGAGCTTATATCCCAACAAACTCCACCTCAGATGTGTCCTGAACAGCACACTTCTGCCATAAGGGCGCAGGAGGCCCTCAACGTAAGAATGGGATGCATATCATAACATCGAACCGTTAAAACATCAAATACAAAAACCTCGAACTTGAAAGTTCGAAGACTGAAAATATCGACACTGCGGAACATTGAATTCTTTCCCAGGGAAAGAATTTGCTGGGCCATTTCCGTGGCTTTGCTATTTCCTCCACTGTGGTGCGATCTCAGAGTTGGTATATTTAAGTAGGGGGGGGTGTGGGGGGCGCAGCCCCCCCCCCTACATTATAAATAGTTTGTAGTGTTCGTGCATTTCACGTATTGTACTGGAACAGCGATTTTTTTCCCCCAAGGGGGGTGGATCACTGTTCTCAGTCTTCAAGATTTACAGCTTTCGTGGTTTTGAGTTAGATGTTATAACATTCGAAGTTTTGACACGTTAATGTTGTGATATAGACCCTAAGAAGGCTAGATTCAATGCTCTAGTGATCTCAAACAGATTAGATTCAGCAAATCCATACCTAGCTTATGCTACTCCAGGCAAATAAAAAACAAAAAGACGTGCAGAATAAAGAAAGCATTCAGCAGCAGCAACAGTATAAATTAAAACAAGCAAAATGGTGAAAAGCAGTAATCACATGCAGAGAAGCCCGAAAATCTATGTTCTGCAGCTATCACTGGATGCCTTGGAATCACTTTGATGCACTTCAGATAGATGTCTTAGACCACCACACTCTGAGCAACTCCAATAAAATGAACATAGGCATAAACTCTTATGTAACCCACTAAATAGAAATCTAACTCGCAGCTAGGTTAGGATTGGACAGATCACCTCCACAAAGATGCCAGCCAATGGTGTAGTCTCCCAGGGCTGTGTGTTTGGCCTGCTCCTCTTTGCCTTCTATTTCTCGGATGTCAAGGCCAACATCAAGGGCCTCTGGCTTACTAAGCTTGTGCATGTGCAAATCACCATAGCCAAAATGCCATATTATTCCCTAGCAAGCTACAGGTCATCCTGTGTGTCCCTAGAATCCCATAGCTCAAACCTAAACCTACCACAGACAATCACCATAAAACCAAATACCCTATTCATGGGAGACTAACTATCCCTCTATAGACTGGGAAACATACACTATCCTCACATTCCAAGGCACAATAATTCCTGGACCCTTATTAAGACAAATGTCCTTGACCAGAGAGTGTGCACACCCACCAGAGGTGCAAACATAATGACATAGCACTCACCAAGATGGGAGAAAGCTGCATCTCCCCCAGTGTCAAGTCCTCACTTGTGAGGTCAGACCACAAAAGCTGTCGCCTTCGAAATAAAAGTCAACTCAATAACTCCAGCAAACCCTGTAACAGGCAATTTTATTCTGCAGCTATATAGAAATTTTATTGTGTTACCTGATCTCTAGAAGTTACTGCACAGTCACACTCAAATGTGCGTGGGCACACAGGCACACGCAGGCAGAAGAATGCAGGCAAACACATGGGTCTATATTACATCACAGAGCGCTTAAAAAAGCGAACAGTGATTAATCGATCCTATGTAAGCGAAAGCTTACAATTTCGAACAGTCAGAACAGCAATTTTTTTCCTAGGGGAAAAAAAAAAAAAATCGCTGTTCCAACAACAACAAAAAAAGCATACTTTAAACATTACATTAAGTGGGGGGCTTTGCCCCCCCCCACACACACCCCCTACTTAAATATACCAACTCAGAGACCGCACTACAGTGCAGCAAAGTAACAGTAGTTAAGCAAATTCTTTCCCAGGGAAAGAATTTGCTTAAAAGCCGCTTCGATATTTTGCCGTTTCAGGCTTTTGAGTTCGACCAAGACGCATTCGAAAGAATGTGTCTTCGGTTTTCTAATAGGGAACCAAACACACGCACACAAACACATGCAGGCAGATGCATTCACACAGACACATGTAGGCAGACACACCATTTTCTTTTGATTTTGCACAATGAATGAAACCACTTCAACCAACAGGTATGGCAGTTTCATGCAGATGTTTTAGGGGGACTTGTTACTGGGATTCTAATGCAAAGCTCTTTCAACAGCAAACAAATATCTAGGCTGCTCCACCTACATCAACTAGCAAAGTTGCTGCTTAAAGCACACACTGTCATGTCTGTCCCCAGGCCCTTGGCAAAATATGCTTACCTACAGAGTTTCCAATCACTGGGACTAGGTCACTTACTTAATATATTAGATTACAGGGCTGGTAATATAACTTGTACAACACGATAATAGCATGGCGGCGATTTTCCCTTAGATGCATCCAGAAGGATAGAGTTCCTTTCTCACAATTTGCATTTACGTGCCCTCTCCAAGTAACTACTGTGCTCCCAAAGACTTGAGGCATTTAGAATAAAAGGACTTGTGTGCTGAACTACTATATAAATGTTAATAAAGAAAGGAATAAAAAAACTAAATCCAACCAAACCAGTGCACTACATTTCAGAACAAATGCTACTAGGGGGTTCTCAAAAATGTATTACTAAAGATAAGCCTGCCAAGCCAAAGTCTTGTTCAAGGGGAGATAAAACTACATAACACAAATTAAGGAGCAATTTATTCAGCATGTTTTTGAGATGCAAGAAAAAAATTGATAAAAGAAGAAAATGCAAATGCCACCCAGATGGCATCTGGGGACCAGAAATTAATTTTGATCCTGGAGCTTATGATTAGCTGTATTAAGCAGTGTTCCAACACACAACTACTTGAAACATATTAGAAAACAGTATAAGATGAGAAAGTGTGATGAAATTCTAGTACTATATTGGACAAGCACTAGTATCAGTGAACATGTGTCTTAATATTTAAATATGTCTGTACCTAGCTGACTACATGAACTGAAGGACAGCTGACAAATATGACCAAAAGACCTACATTCAACACAAACAAAGAACTTAAGCACTGAAGCTAGCACAGAAAGGTCAAAATTAATAACTAAATAACTTAAAGTAATAATAATTAATAACCCTGTTACTGTTAAGGACATGAAAAACATGCAACATTAGTGGCACATTCAGAAGATACACATATGTCCAGGGGAAGTGTGCATAAGTGATCAGGATTTCATAGGTTCATAGGCTGGTACTAGGCTCAGCCCTAGGGCCTATACAAGCCTAGCCATAACAATTCCCTGGCTATTTCTTCCTACACTATTTGTGTGTGTTACAAACTGGTAGATAAGCATGCACAAATCTTCAGCCATTTAATTTCGTAAAAGAAGTAGCAGGAGTTTTTATTCATTCTGTGCTCCTCTTTTACCTTATCCAGTTTATCCATCTGCCAGTCTGCCTGAAATTCCAGAAGGCCATGGGCTACAGCTCTGCTCTACAGCAACACACTGTAATTCTTACTTGGCTGCATTTGGTGTTAGTCAAAGCTCAAGGCAGCAGTATACACTAGCCATATGCTCCAAAGCCCAATCACCTCCCTGTGATAACGGACTGACGTAGCTGGAGCAGAGTTAAAGCCCGTACAGTGACAGGGGTATCTTCCAAATTTATTGGAATGCAGTGTTTCGGGTTATTCCAAATGTCCATGATGACAGTAGTTGGCTAATATACAGTTTCTTATATCATCCCAAATCCTAAAGGGAAGATTAATATCTGAAGAGCATAAAACCTGACTGTGTGAATGAGGGCAGACATCATACAGCACTAGGTAAAACTGCCCACTGCAGTGTCGCTGGATATTTACTTATTACTTCTGCTAACTAGCTTGGCCCCCAATTAATTTTCAGAGGGGACAGAGGAAAAAGAAAAACAAAGCACATATAACAAAAACACACATTTAGCAAAGGAAACAATAACAGTATAAATACAAATCGGAGCAAGTTTAACAGGTGAGAAATCGAAGCGTTAAGGAAAACGGGTACAACAGCAGTTATACATAAATGAAAAATACACAAGGTGAAGAATTACAGCACTGATGAGGAACAGAAATATTCAATGGCTTATAAGCTGACTTGGAATGACTAATTCATCAACTGAATAATTTGAATATAAAAGATGAACAATGCACTTAAACTTTGACATCTAAAATCAGTTAATGTCAGCAGACAGTACAACATTTGGCTGTAGTATGCAAGAAACTGAAGTTATAAGCTGGTTGACCGTTTATTCTTTCTTTCTCATATAAACTATGAAATAAATGAACAGCAGGGATGGACAAACAAATTTGGATGGTACTATAGAGAAGACATACTTGGAGCTGGCTGTTTTCATCTGGCAGATTATGAATCTATAGCCTGTCAGGAAAGTCTGTGATACTAGAATGCATCAAGTTCCAAACAACTATAAATTAGACAAAAGTATATGCTTTCACCATACCTTGGAGAGGATATTCTGCCGTACCTCTTCTGAAAGCCAATCAGCTGTGGCAATATGAAAGCGAACTTCAGCCTTTGTGTTTACTAAGCACGGGAAGAGAAAGGCAGAGATATAATGTTAAGAAAGAATCTGATGCAACAACTGAAGGCATGTACACGATGAAAAACGAAGCAGATGGAGGTGTGTAGACTTGAAATGTAAAGACTAAACTTGCATACTTGTTTTTGAGACACAAACGTTATAGTCAAGTACAAAAATAAAAACATTAACAGTTTATCAGTTACTCTTTTTCTTCTCAACATTATCGCCACCAAACCACATTTATCACTAACAAACATGGTAAAGTGAACCAAAAGTACAGGACTTGACAAAGCCCTGCTACATGGAAATGCAAAGCATAGCAGATCAGGACCACTGCTTTTTACCAGAATAGATTTTCCGCTCCCAAGACCTCATCAGGGTGGCTTTTCTCCTGCATCACATACTTTTGAATTCAGTCATAGTTTTAACCTAAACTCCTATTCTGACAGTCTAATGCAATTATCCACCACACTCTTCTGAGAAATAATACTTCCCCATATCTCCCCTACGCAACCAACTTAAATTCAGATCTACTGCTCACATTTAAATAATACCCACTTATGTTCTACAGATTTCCTTAAAATACTTTAATGTTTTGATCATGCCTTCTACCTCCGGCCTCCTTTTCCCAAAGCCACTACTGCTGTTAAGCTCCCACATCCTGTCCTATATGACCCCTGATGCAACCAGGTATCATTTTTGTTGTCCTCCTCAGACTTTTTTTTTCCCAGTCTTTGCATAATTCTTTTCATCAACCTAACAGCAAAGTACTGAAAATTGGGTCTTACAAAATGTTTATTTAAAGAAGGATAACATGCATTTTGTACTAGTGGTCTTTTTTCTATACATCTCACTAATCCACCAGTCTTTTTGCTGCTTTTGCAGACTACTTTGGAAGGCAGGATGGAAATGAGTGACTAATGCCAGTTTCATTTTGGGAGGATAGAATTAGACTCTCTGCAAGGGAGTCGTCAGTTAAAAAGAAAGATATCCAGAACACAACGGTCATGATGTGCATTTTGTTCCTACCCAGCTATGTATTTGGTAGACTTGAAGCATATGCAGGAATGTGCTCACCCTTAGAGGAAGGCACTACATACACTCACATCTACAAACATGAGCACAGTTACCTACGGGAATGAGTAACAAAATATACGGTATAAGCCCGAATATAACGCTTCATTTTCCGGCCAATTATTTTCTTTTATACAAGAACTCATGTTAAATTCAAGGACTACGGTATTTTCAGTACGTCTATGCCTCTACTCCAACTTTGTACAACAGCCAAACATGGTCCATTTATATAGAATATGTTGCCATTCCTATATTTGCTTCGGCGACAGTTACTTGTTGCCCAACTAACCTGTAAGTAATCAAAATTTATCTAGTACTGCTGAGAAAAAAGTCTCAAAGAGACAAACAAATAAAGGTATCAGTAGAACCTACGACATTAATTTCTAAGTTATGGTTGCAAAGGAGACTGAGAATGAACAGCTTTAGAGATTCCAGGAAATAGAGTTCCAGAAGTCAACGTTCATCTGTGCAGAAAAGATTTAAGGAAATAGGAGAATGCCAATTCCTCAAGAAAATCTTTTAGTGGACCTAAAGCTGGAAGGTTTAAAAAAACTGAGCAAAGGATGTTAGAATTCATAGCAGAAAAGCAAACTGAAAGTTGTCCGATTTCCTATGACGTGATAAAACAAAGCAATAGAAGAGGATGGTAATCTGAAAATTCCTAAAAATGACTTCAAGCAAGTATGGGGTAGTGCAGAAGAATGATGAAATGGAACGGTTTATCACTACAACAGCGGACAACTCTTACTCAAAAACTTCCCAACGACTTTATTGAAAAATTGTTTGCTTATCAGCAGTATATTTCGTTACGCAAGAACAAACAACTACATACTTGGAAATGCAGATCAACCACCAGTCTATTTTGACATGCCTTCCAACCTTATGGTAAACAAAAAAGGTAAAAACTGTCTTACTGAAGTCAACCAGTTCTGAGAAGTCCAGAATTACTGTAATGCTTGCCATTAGTGCCAATGGACAAAAGCTTTGTCCTTATGTTATTTTGAAAGGTAAAACAATGCCCAAAGGAAAGGTGCACCCGGGAAGCATTTTTTTGTGCCCAAGAAAAGGCTGAATGACACAGGAATTAGTATTAGATTGGTTGAAAGTGATATGGGCAAAACAGCCACATTTCTCTTGGAAACACTCGCTTAATGCTAGCACATAATGCATTTTGAAACCACCTTACAGCAGGTTTTAATAGAAAAACTGAGGCACTGAATACCGATCTTGTAATAACACCTGGTGGTATGATCTTTGCAAGTCATAGATGCGGTGATCAATAAACCATTTAAGGACATCTTACAAAAAGAATACAACTGGCGGGCAATCGCCCATTAACACCTTCTGGAAAAATAAAGAAACTCTCAGTCTCACTCTTAGGCGAATGGATTGTGACCACCTGGCAGAAGATCAAATCTGAATCAATAGTGAAAAGCTTTAAGAAATGTTGCATTTCCAACAATTTAAATGGGTCTGAGGATAACATTTTGTGGGGAAAATGAGAGCCTCAAACACACTGACGATACTGGTACGACATCAAAAAGTTCCAATGCTGAATAAACATTTCCCTTTTTTTAATTTTCCTTTCATTTACCAATTACCTACGGTGACATTAAAACCTTACTGTTTTACATGAGGTAGTTATTGTTATTCAATTTACACAAATGTGAGCTGCATTATGTTATTACCTACGTACAGTAAATGAAAATGTGTACCTAATTGAATTTATGTTTAAATTTTTTTATGAATGCGGGTTGCATTGTGGGTAATCATTATATAGAAGAGGCCTGCATTCTAAATGTTTGACCACATTCTGTGCAACTATAGGCTTTGGTTTACTTCCCCTCATTTTGTTACTCTAAGGCTGATGCAATGGTCAGTTAATCTAAGCAGTCTTGTATAGCTTGTCTTCTGGGTTGCTTTACTTATTCTCCCATCCTTACCTGGTGTGTGCATGTGCTGATTGAACAGAAACCCCACTCCCTGTATGTTCTAGAGAACTGTGCTGGAAACTGTTGTGAAGCCTGCTTTGCTATAACTTGAACTGTCACCAAAGGGATAAACCTATAAATACTGTATAACCAGTTTTCATATACTCTAAGGCTTCTTTGTATTACAGGTGTTATGCAGAAGTAATTAAGTAGATTTTTAAAACAATTTTTATGATGAATGCAATAGCATGTGTAGTACTACAGAGATTTTGCATCACAGTTTTATAATTTTACACTTATATGTGCATGTTTCTGTCAACATAAAATTTTTATGGCGGTTTGGGTCTGGACCTTGCAATGTATATTGCAAAATGGGCATTTCATGAGCCATTTACTTACCATTGCATTTCAGCTAATAGCAGAAATAGATGATTAATAAACAAAGCAGAAGAATCTATTGGCTATCCTTTCCCAACTGAGACCAGGGAGAAGTAATGCTTTTTAACAATAAGGTAAGTCAACTCTACACAAAAAGGCAGATTTGAGCAAAATAGTGTGAAGTGAATGCTTCTGTAGTTTAAATCTGCAGTAGCGGCTCGTAACTCAGAATTTGGTGCAAGGAAGAAAACTGTATCCACTTACTCAGTTTCACATGACTGTGAATCTTGCCCTCATAAATCATCATTAATCCCGTGATTGAGGCAAGGTTTAGTTAAATGCCTGAGACTGATAACATGCTGTGTACTTAACTGTTACTTTGACTAAAGAAATGGTTGGAATGAAAATGGCAAAAATACTTACCCTGCATAGGAAGAAGGTTTTATTTTTTTTTCCCTAAACGCAGGAAGGGCAGAGTTCTAAACCTCGCATCCTGGAGTCTTATGCACAGCCACTAGGGTCTTAGTGTAGCCACATTTATATTAAAAGGGAGCAAACCAGCATGAATCATCTTGGCTGAAAAGTGAATATCAAATCAGAAGTGGGAACCCGCCAACTCTTCAAAAGCTAGCAAGGTCTTTAGTGCATCTTCCAGTCTGTGTTTCAGGCCCATAGTGTATATGCTGGCAGAGCTAGTCTTATTTTTTCTAAATTTCTTCACGAAAAATTTAGGTTCGAGTTAATTTTGAGGTTGGGATATATTAGAGCTAATATGATACAACAAAATCCCTGGTAGCCGCAATCACCCTACCATAACAAATTGCACTAAATCACAGAAGGAGGGCTGATGGTTGGCAGGCAGCATGAATACAATGGTTAAATTACTATTTTCAGATACTTTTTCTCATCATGCAAAACCTCTTGACAATCTTTCTTCGCCCTCTGTGGTAATAACCTGATAACATACCTTTACATCAACAACTCTATGGCAAAACTGGATCTATCCCGTGGCACCGAGGGATAAAAAGTACAGTTTTGTACCTACCATAAATGTAGATGTTAGAGTGCTAATACAGCTGCAGTAATCACATATGGGTTCTCTGCCGTCAGGCGGTCCCTCGGTCGGCCGAATTCCAAAGTCTTGGTCCGGCGTTGGTTGCTTTGTTCGGTTGCTGTTGCTTTCTTTCCTGACGTCAGTGCGACAGGGGTATATAAGACACAGCCGACGCCATATTCTTCAGTCTTTTCTTGCCCCAGATGTCAGGTGCCCCCAGAAGGAAGGCAATACATAAATTATATATAAAAATATATTCAAGCAATGCAATGTAATCAAAAAACAGTAGTTGCAAGCAAATACACCATAAGAGGATAACCCAAATTAGGTTGTAACAGGAGGTGTTAGCCACTAGTCCTTTACCAAGAGGGGAAGGAGGGAGGGAAACCTGTACTGCAGCTGTATTAGCACTCGAACATCTACATTCATGGTAGGTACAAAACTGTACTATGTTCATCGTGCATACAGCTGCAGTAAATCACATATGGGTAGAATCCCAAAGCTACGCACAGGGTGGTAGGCACTAGGTGGAACTGGGATGAGCCAGAATGCCCTGCAATACAGCAGTGGTAAAGCCTGCTCTAGTTTTGGAATATAAAGGCAGGTGGTAGTGTTTTGTGAAGGTATGCACAGAACTCCAAGTGGCTGCCTCCAAAATATCTTTGGTAGGAACTCCTCTGAGGAAGGCTGTAGAGGTAGCTGTGGCCCTGGTGGAGTGGGATCTGATGCCTGTAGGGACAGATTTCCCATGATAGGAGTAACAAAATCGTATGCAGTGGCCTATCCATTTTGAAATTGTCTGTTTGGTAACAGGCTTCCCTTGAGCTCCTACAGCATAGGACATAAAAAGCTGTTCTGATTTCCTGAAAGGCTTTGTTCTGTCCAAATAATAACGTAGCTGCCTATGGATGTCTAAGGAATGTAGCAGCCTTTCCCCTTTGTTTTGAGGATTGGGGTAAAAGGTAGGTAAGTGTATGGCTTGATTCAAAGCTACCCTGGATACCACTTTAGGCATAAATGACGGATTGGTTCGAAGGGAAACCCTGCCCTGATGGAAGATGAGAAAGGGCTGCACAGCCATGAGGGCTTGTAGTTCCGAAACCCTACGAGCCGAGGTAATGGCCAGAAGGAAAGCTGTTTTCCAGGACAAATACTGCAAATCTGTTGAGGCAGCTGGTTCAAAGGGAGGCAATGTTAATTTTTCTAGAATGTAATTAAGATCCCAGGCTGGCACTGGTTGTTTCCTTGGTGGTCTTATATTCTTAGCCCCTCTGAGGAACTGTCTTAAAAGTGGGTGAGAGAATAACGGTGGATCCGTGTTGAATTCTGCAGAAATGGCTGAGGCATGGATTTTTATGGAGGAAAATGAAAGCCCACTGTTCAGCAGCTCAGCTAGATACTGTAATACCTGAGGCAAATTTAGTTTTCTAGAATCCTGGCCTTTTTTCTCATTCCAGGAGCAAAACCGTTTCCATTTTGCAGAGTAGGCTTTTCTAGTTGATGGCCTTCTGGCCTCCAGAATGACGTCCTGCACCTCTTTGGGGAGTAGGATCTGTTGTGGTGTTAAGGAATTTTCCATGCAGCGAGATTGAGTGTTTTCAGCTGACTGTGAAGAGTTTTGTAGCTGTGCTGAGTCAGCAGAAGAGGCATTAGAGGTAGAATGCCAGGGAGGAGTATGTGTTAGGCTCCTCAGGAGTGGGTACCAGTGCTGTCTTGGCCAGTCTGGAGCAATCAGTATCATCTTCGGTCTATCTGCTCTTGCTTTCAAGAGCACCTTGGGCAGAAGAGGCAGAGGTGGGAAAGCGTACACTGTCCATGCTGTCCAACTGAATGAAAGGGCGTCCACTCTCCAGGCCTTTGGATGGAAGGTCCTTGAACAAAACTTTTCCAATTGAGGATTCCTGTGGGAGGCGAAGAGATCTATGTCTGGCCTTCCCCACGCTTGGATTATCTGTGTAAACACCTGAGGATGCAACTTCCATTCGTGCGGATCTGTCATATTTCTGCTTAGAGTGTCTGCCAGCGTGTTTTCCAAACCTGGCAAGTACTGTGCTTGAAGTTCCATTTGCCATTCCAGAGCCAAGTTCCAAAGTGTCATGGCTAGTCTGCACAGGGGGTATGAATGTGTTCCTCCTTGTTTGTTTATGTACCACATTACTGTGGTGTTGTCTGTTCTTATTAATAATTGTCCTGGATGCAGGAGGTCCTTGAATGCTGTAATTGCATTTAACACTGCTAGCATTTCTTTTTGGTTGATGTGAAGGTGCTTTTCCTTTTGGGACCATTTGCCCTGAATGCACCTGTCTGTCATGTGTGCCCCCCAGGCGTAATCTGAGGCGTCTGTTGTGATGACTTGATTTGCTTGAGGCTTGCAGAATGGGAGACCTGTGTTTGTTTGACATGCTTGGGCCTACCATAGAAATTCCTTTTGCAAACATGGAATTATTGGTATTATTGTTTCCAAATTGTGGCTGTGCTGAGACCATAGGTTTTTTAGGTACCATTGAAGTTTTCTCATATGCAACTTTGCATATGGGATTAAAAGAATGCAAGATGCCATGAAGCCCAGAGCCTGCAGGATTTTCCTTGTAGTAAGCCTGGTACAATTTGCTAGTATTTTGAAGTACTGAGTTAGTTGCCCCTGTTTTTCTGGCGTAAGGTAGGCCATCTGGGTGTTTGTGTCCAAGTTGGCACCCAGGAAAGTTATTTTCTGAGATGGTGTTAGCCTGGATTTCTCTTTGTTGATTGTGGATCCCATAGAATTCAGTAACCGTATTGCATAAGCCAGATGTTCCAGAAGTTTGTGCTTGCTGTCTGCTTGGATCAGGCAGTCGTCCAAATAAGGGTAAATTTGTATCCCTTGAAGTCTGCAGTAGGCGATTACTGATGCCAGGCATTTCGTGAATACTCTGGGCGCAGTAGATAAGCCAAAGGGCAATGCAGAGAATTGATAGTGGATTGAACCTGCAAGAAACCTGAGGTATCTTCTGCAGCTTTGTCTGATTGGGACATGCAGGTATGCCTCCTTGAGGTCCAATGTTACCAGCCAAAACCCCTTGCCCAGCATGGGAAGAAGCTGCTGTAATGTGAGCATCTTGAATTTTGGTATGAGTAGAAATGTATTTAGGATGGATAAGTCCAAAATGGGTCTCCAGTCGGTTCCTTTCCTTGGTACCAGAAATAGTCTGGAATAAAAACCTTGACCTTGTTCGTGAGTAGGTACCTCTTGAATAGCTTTCATGTCCACGAGTTTTGAAATTTGTATTTGTCTCTCTGCCCTTTGATTGTGTGGCAGGTTTGGCATGCCTCTCATTTTTGGAAGAGTGTGAAAATGAAATCTGTAGCCTCTGTTTATAATATCCAGGATCCATTTGTCTGTTGTGATAATATGCCAATTTCTTGTAAATAATGCCAGCTTTACTCCCAAGCTGCCAGCTGAGACTTGCTTGGCATGAAAAGGAGGAAGTCATTGGGTTTGTTTTCTGTATTGTTGTGCACTGTCCTCGCCACCTCTTGGTGCTGGAGTTTCCCATTGACTGCCTCAATATGATCCTTGAGATTGTCCTCTGCCCCTTGTGCGCCTGTATCTACCTCATTGGGGCTTGTCCGTGGCTGGAAAGGACCAGTTTTTAGAAGGCCAATTTCTGCTAAAACGAGGTGGTTGTACCTGTAGAAAAGCCTTGACAATTTGCATAGATTTAGCTTTTTCTTCCATTTTACGTAGTATCTCCTCAGCATTAGTACCAAATAGTACATCCTTTTGTAAAGGAGCATCTAGTAGTTTAGCTTTAACATGATCAGGCAAGCTTTGTTCCCTAAGCCAAGCATGTCTACGAATGAGTGATCCTGTAACAGCAGCTCTGCTTGAGGCCTCTAAGGCATCATAGCCACATTGTAAGGTGTGTTTACCCACTTGTTCTGCACTATGCATCATATCCTGCAATTCCTTCAAATCTGGTTGTTCAGGTTGAGACATTTTATTTCTTAATTGAGATAACAGAAACTGCTGGTATTTAAGCATATGGAACTGACAATTTAAGACCGTCATGGCTAGGGTGGCAGAGGTGTATACCTTTTTCCCCCACCTTTCTAAGGATCTAGATTCTCTTTCGGAAGGTAGTGGATTCTTGGCAGTAGAGGCCTAAATTCCCTTGGGGCCTTGAGAAATGGTTTCAGGGTCAGCATTATGGCTTTTGAAAAGAAATTGGTGAGAGTTAGGAACTCTGTAGTACCTATCAGGTTTGACTGGAGCAGGAGGCAGGGAATCCGGACTAAGACAAGCCTCCGAGTAAACATCATCAAGTATGCCCAAGACAGGAGGTATAGCCAGCGGTCTGTGTTGAGGTAACAAAAGAAATTCCCTAAGCCTTTTCTTGGAATCAGAAAAGTCTTGGCCTTCCCAATGGAAATGCTCCCTCAAGGTGTGCAAGGTTTCCCCAAAAGAGAAATCCTCTGGGAGAGATACAGAAGGAATGGACTGTTCTGCATCCGAATCTTCATAAGGGGAGTGCGAGTGCTCCTCTACATCAGAATGTTCTGAGAAAATGGAGCCCTGTTCAGAAGAGGGAGAATTTTCCTCCACTCTGGGTCTCTTGTCTGGAGGGGGTTGAGAACCCCTGATAAGGGTAATCAAATCCTCAGCCATTTTAAGCATCTGCTTTTTAGGCATGGGGCCTGGGGAACAGGCCTCTTGGGATGCATGGCTGATTTGGACTTAGTAAAGGCCTTAATGGAAAAGAAAGATGAGGGCCTAAAGACACCCTGGGTGGAAGTGGACCTGTCCACATTAAGAGACTCAACACTCACAGTGGCTTCGGTGGTTGTAGTCTGAGTAAGGGCAGAGGCACCTGCGGTCTCGGGTACAGAAGACACCGCCAAAGAAGTGTCGTCGGTAGTCAGGGACTGCAAAGGCGTCTTGCTGAGAACTGGACCACGTGCAGTCGGTTTTGGTGTGGTGTCGGTGGAGACCGCGGACCTCGCGTGTCGGTCCTTGTCCTTGCGTTTTTTGGACAAAACGGTAGTCGGAGTCTCCAACGACATTTTATAATCAAAGGCTTTACCAAAATAATGTTGGGCGAACTCCGCCCAACGCTTAATAGTGCGTTTATTGAAAGTAGCACAAAAGCGACAGCCCGAGACGTCGTGGTCTGGGCCTAAACAAGGTATGCAGAGGGAATGGAAATCCTTATGCGGTATTTGCTTCCCACAATAAATACAATTGTTAACTTTGTCTGACATCGGTCTGAGGCAAGAAAAGTTTTCCCAACGGGGTACTTAGCTTTAAAGAAGACTTCGGTTTCCAATTTTTCGTAAATTCAGGAGCTGGCCGACCGGCACTTGCGAACTGCTTCTGCTTCGGGCACCGCGCGGCAAAAAGACTGAAGAATATGGCGTCGGCTGTGTTTTGTATACCCCTGTCGCACTGACGTCAGGAAAGAAAGCGACAACAACCGACGCCGGACCAAGACTTTGGAATTCGGCCGACCGAGGGACCGCCTGACGGCAGAGAACCCATATGCGATTACTGCAGCTGTATGCACGATGAACATCCCTGAATGTGCCCCCTGATGATGTGTGTATGACTAGTGTCGCACGGTGTTGGAGGGAACAAGCAAGGGAAAATGGGAGTGAGCATTCAGGCCAACTCACTCATCCTGAGGGAGGGAAGGACGCAGCTTAGCTTGCTTCAACGGCAATACTTAGATGAAGAGAGGCCAGTTCACAGGATCAGCATACTGGCCTCTTTCCTAACACAAGACTCTTGCCTCCACCAGGCAATATATGGGCCAGATGGTTCTTGCCCCCCTGAAGGAATGTACGGGCAACTGGGTGCAGAAAGAGAACAGCAGACATTGGGTCAATCATGAGGACTATTTAAAAAATGTAAAGTCTTCCTTCCAGGTCATCCGTATGACAGTACTGTACATTACTGAATGTGCACAGAGTCAAGTGACTTTCAAGTTTTAGGAGAAAAAAAGAATACTCCACTGCAAAACCAAATGGCCCCCAATTACAAAACATAAATACATACACCACCACTGCACATTTTCTAGCCTTCACTAAATATTTAAATAGTGAAGCTGAAAGACTAAGCTCTTGGCATGTCATCATAGCAGGATAACACCACACAAACAATGCAGGAACTGAAGGTCACTGTGCTGTCTGCACTTGTTATCTCAAGCACAGTCTGCAAACTCATTTTTTTTCACAATTTCTCACATGCAGGACCTGGCATAATTTGTTTTAGTTAGGATTACCACACTGAAATCATGACCTTTAGAATGAAGTACTCATGCTTCACAATACATATCCATGAACTGCACTTTTCCTTAGTGTTTGTTAAGAAGGTCAACAAGGTCTGGCACTCTCATTAAACCCTGCCTAGCTAGTTTTAAATGGGAAGACTTGGGGAGTTATCTGTCCAACTTACAAACAAGAAATAACAGAAAATACAGTTTGTAGATGTGGTTGCAGCAAAATGAACTTTTTCAGCTATGTTTTGCACTTCAGGGGGTGAGTTATTGTAAAATAATGCTGAGGGATTTGTAAAGAAAATGGAGTGGCAGGAAGATATCCAGTAACATTTTATGAAAATTTACCATGACCTTTAAGACATTTTAATATTGTCAGACTAATAAAAAAAGTTCTAAACTACAGTCTACGTAAAGGCTACCACAGCAATCTAGATGGTAGTTGCATGACATTCAGCTACAAACACCAACGTACACCATAGTTTTAAGTGGCAATTAAATGCTCCAGTATTAAGTGATGATTACTCACTAAAAAAATAATGCAGGTAGACTTTTTTTTTTTTTTTTTTTTAATTTATGATAACGTAATACCTAGTGTATCCTGCTGTGATGTCCTTCTGTGGCTTGTGTGCGATTTACTAGTTTTACAACAGACAAACAAGTGGTCCAATTCAACAAGGACCTTTTTCAGGAACAACCCATGCCATACACCAAAAAAACAAGTTGTAAAAAATTTCTGATCACAAGTACAGCACTTAAATGCAGTGTAAGAGGGATAAGAATAAAGAAAACGCAAGTACCCGCTGTAAATAAACACAGCAAAAGATTAAAACATCACAAATAAGAAATGAGACAAAATATGATTCCCAGATGATTTACTCGCAAGAAGGGGTTCACAAGGCATTTAAGCTCTCATGTGGGCAGTATGAAGTCACAATATATGCAATGAATGTGGTAGACAAGGAAACAAGTACATATACGCAGATGTTTTGGATACAAAAGCAGTTTATAGGTTTCATAGGCAGGTACTAGGCTATCTGCCCAAGGGCATTTATAAGCCTAGCCAGAATGTGTTGGCTTTTGCCTCCCTTTTAAATTAGTTTCCTGGGCCTCTGTCTAGCAGGGCCATTGAAGTGATCCCCGGGGTGAATTTACGATTTCCCATCCACTCGTCAAGGTTTCTCTTGAACAGTGTCAGTGAGGGACTCTGCCTAACAAACTGGGATTCTATTCCAGAGCGAGGGAAGTCTCTGGGACAGGAATCTATCCCTCCAGCATGCCCTGTTTATTGTTGTGTTGAGGTTTAATTCACTAGAGTGTATGGCTATAAGAGATTTGGTTTTCTTGAGGTGGAGCATGTCCATTAATTCCGGGTTGGACATGGCCTTATATGTCAGGCAGAGATCACCTCTGAGCAGGCGGTAAGCAACTGAGTACAGCTGAGGTTTCTTTAGTCGAGCTGCATAGGGCATCTGTTTGAGGCCCATGATCCTCTTGGTGAGGTACTTCTGTGGCCTTTCCAGCTGTTGCAGGTGTCGAGTAAGGTACATTACAAATGGGGCATTGTACTCTATTATGGGCCTAATGAGTGATGAGTACAGGGGCAAAATGACCTTTCTTGATCTAGATGTGAACCCTTTCGTGATTAGGTGGGCTACATAGACGGAATTTCTAACTACTTTGGCAATGTGATTATCAAAGGAGAGGTTGCTATCTACCTGGGTCCCCAGGTCCCTAATTACATCTTCTGTACTTAGTGCATTACCACCTATGTGATAATTCGTGGGCACTTTGTTTTCCCAAAGGGGATGACTATGCATTTTTTTTAGTATTTAGCTTGAGGCCATGGTTCTGACACCAGGTATCTGCCTCTGTGATATTCTTCTGGAGGATGTCTGTCTCAGCCGGAGAGTCGATTATGGCTCCCAGTTTGCAGTCATCTGCGAACTTGGTCAGCCATAGTCCTCCTGTGCTTGCCTGTACCTCAGAGAAGTATATATCGAACAGGAGGGGTCCCAGGACCGAGCCCTGTGGGACGCCACTTGTGACTGGTTTAGAGTCAGACATGGCACCCGCAACTCTGACCATGTGTGTTCTATCCGTGAGCCAGTTGGCAACCCATCTCGTGACATAGGGGGTTAATGTTCAAGCTGGTGAGCTTATCTATGATGTCAGAGTGGGGAATGGTGTCAAAGGCCTTAGCGAGGTCCAGGTAGGCTGTGTGGACTACCTTTCCTTCATCTATGGCCTTGGTAACGGTTTCAAAGAAGTCAACTAGGTTTTGGAGGCATGATCTGCCTTTAACAAAGCCAAATTGGGTAGGGTCCAGTGTCTGGAGGTTCCCAATGTCTCTGTTTATGAGATCCATGATGATTCGCTCCATAGCCTTGCAGATTAGTTTTTAACAGGGGAGTTCTATAATTTCCAAAAAAGGGATGGTAGTAGGAGCTTAATGCAATGGAGGTGAAGATCAGTAGCAATGCTCCTAGATGGGTTCAACTGTTAGATTTATTTTAATTCTCGTTGGACAAGCTGCCCAGCAACTGAGGAACTGAACCTGGTAATCAAAGGAAGCATACAGCAAGTGTCAGCATCTCTTTTTCCATTGATTCAACCAACCAAACTGTAAAACTGCCACTGTGTGGGGATACTCAGCATAATAACAATAAGAGGAATGAAGACATTCATATTTCTACTTTCTTTGCCTTTTGGATAGTAATCCTTTAAAGGTGGACGTTCCTTTGACCTAAATTTTGCCAGCAGCAAATATACCCTCACTGAATGCCTAGCAGAGTATAAAACCCAGTCTTCAGAAGATCCATAGTAAATCAAACACAAAGCATACCATGAAGAACAAAACACACAAATGAAGTTTTAACAACGTAACAAAAAGAATGCAGTTTTACCATGGGGTAGATGCCCCTGCTCTCTTATGATCCCATCTCTAAATGTGCTAACTCTGAAGCTGCATGACTAAGAGAAAACTTCACCACCACCACAGTTCTATGACCTCACTGTTAATGGCTTTTCATACATGCAAATGGGAATTTGTTTAAACCTAAATGACTAATTCCATTTCATTCATTCCCAGTGTGGCTAAACCAAGTCTCTCCCTTCTGGGAGGGAAGAGATGAGTTATCAGAGTTGAAACTTTGGAAAGATGATTAGCAGAGGTTCTTTGGAAGGTAGAAATGGCAAATGCAGACATCATCCCACAATAATGGCATGCTGCACATTCAAGTCTCTGCCTCTACTCCCAGCAAGTAGTGACACATAAAATGCCTCTTTCCAGAAATCACACTAAGCAAAGCACAGTGATCACACCAAGCTTTACTCGTTTACCTTACTCCACACACGTAGAGTCATTTAAAGCTACAGAGTAATGTCAACAATTATTATACAATCAATGCTCAAACTGTGCTACAAACGTCCTGCATGCACTCTCCAATGAGACTACAGCAATGCACCACCAAGACAGAGTAACACGAGATGAGTAGCATAAATCATAAATGTGAAAGAAAAGAAAATTTTATATCAGAAAGACATACATGGATCTACCTATACACTGTATGATATACTGTAGAATATGGATATGGGTAGTAGTGTCCTGCTGCCCACCTTCTTGCAGTCTAAGAAAGCTTAGAGTCCTCCCACTGCTTGTCTGTGGGTGGGATGGCCCAACACCTGGCAGCACAGGGATTGCCTTACAGACCCATAGACAGGACCCTTACAGTTTTCTAGGGTGCAACAGTAAAACAATATAGAAATACATTTTGTGAATGCCTACCAATATCAAAACACACAGACTTGCACACAACAATAAAGGCCACGGAGCATCACTCAGCAGCAACACAAACAATGTACAACCAAAAAAGGGAGTTAGTGGGGTGGGTACTGTCAGTAAGGCAGTGTGATCTACGAACATCTTCTGTTACAGGCAAGTAGGACTTATGCTGCTGTACCATGTTGAACACACTGCCAGACTGGCATTTGGGTAGATTCCCAAAGCTTACCAAATCTGACAGAAGGAAGGACAAGGGTACAGCAGCCCCTGGAGAATGGTCCTACTGAAGTCTGTTCTGGATCTAGAAAGGCATCCAGCCTGCAGATCTTCATAAAGATAAGGATGACCAAGTTGTTGCCTCTAGAATTCTCCCACGCCTTTCCAACGTGCCACTGAAGAGGAAAATGCCCTGCTGGAATGTGCCTTTACCTTACCTGGATTTGCCTTGCCATGGTGGGTGTAACAAAGGACAACCAATCTGCAATGGTTTTACAGACAGTTTGACTCTTCTTTGCCCCAGTGTAGGAAATAAGTCCTTCAGCCTTCATGAGGTGCTGGTAAACATCCAAGCTATGATGGTAAGAAGTATCCTCTCTCCTTTATTCTTAGATTATGTAAACACAAGGAGGTTGACAAACTGATGGTAAGTAAATTCTTAGACCACTTTCAGCATGAAAGACGGGTAGTGCATAACACAACCTTATCCCTTGGGGAAACCTAAGGGAGTTCTACCATGAAAGCTTGCAACTCACAGACTCGCCTTCAGATGTCAGAACAGTAAGCAAAACCGCTTCCCATGTTAAGCGCTTCAAATAAGCCTGACTGGCAGGTTCAGAGTGTGGAAAGGACAACTTTTCCTAGACATAGCTGAGATCCCATAAGCAGGAATTTGCTTGCAAAGGGCTATCATTTACGATACCCTTTTCATGAACTGGTTTTACCAAATTAGAAGACAAAAGAGGGGGATCCATTAGTGGACAAGCAGAGATGGATGCTAAATGCACCTTAATGGATACATATGATAAGCCATCCTGAAGAAGCTCAAAAATATTTCAAGACCAGAGGGATGTTAACAGAGGATCCTTTGTTGCCACTTGGGTACCACTTAGAAAATCTCATCCTTTTGTAAACAGGTTTTAAGGCTTCCTTTAACACCTACTGCATATCTTCATGTACCTAAACAGAGTCAAGATTGAATCAAGGCTGTCAGTTGTAGTTGCTCCAAAATGGGGTGCACCAGGCATCCCTGAGACTGTGTGAGCAAATTCAGAGTATGCGGAAGCCTGTGGTAATTGCCCTTGGCCAATATTATTAGAAGGGAGAATCAAAACTGCCTGGCCTATAGCGGGTCATCACAATGATTTTTAGCATGTCTTTCTGAATCTTCAGAAGTAGCTTGTGAATCCGTGGAAACACACAGAAGTAGCTTGTGAATCCGTGGAAACACACAGAAGTAGCTTGTGAATCCGTGGAAACACACAAACACTTTGTCCAAGGGAATAAGATTGCATTTGTCATCCAGGCAAGGCTGCAAGGATGTCTGGAAAACAATTTCTCCAGCTGTCTGTTTTGAAAGGAGGTGAACAGATCTATCTGAGGCATTCTCCACATCTGGACTAGATCCTGAAATACCACTGCCTTGAGCTGCCACTTGTGTGACTTATCCCAGGATCTGCTTAGTGTGGCAGCCACAATGTTTTGCTCTGATGGGATGCAAGATGCTTGAGGAGTCAGAGAATGCTGTAAAACCAGCTCCCAGGTCATCACTGCAGAGGGCTCAGAGGGTAAGACCTTGTACCCCCTTGTTTGTTGAGGAACCATATCACTGTGGTGTTGTCTGTAACCACAAAAAGGGGGACCTGGAGTCCACAGGTGGTGAAGGACTTTTAAGATGTGGATCATTGCCAACATTTCTTTGATGCTGATGTGCATCCATGCATCCTGAGCCTCCAAACGGCTGGCAAATGCATTCTCATTGACACAACACCCCAAGCAAAGTGGGAGGAATCTGTCTAGGCAGACTATGCCAGAACAAGTGGGAGGAAGGGAAGACATGAACTTATGCTCAGCTGTGGTCTCCACCACTGTAACTCTCGTCTGATGGACAGTACTAGCAACTAGGATGCCAAGGAATCAGGTGCTGTGCCCAACAGTTCTGAACTATCCATCCTCAACTCCTTTCCCATTTTGCACATGACAGTTGGGATGTCACTTCAGCAGTGACAATCATCTCGAGCAAGGTTTTACACCACTGGGTGGCTAGCCCTGCCACGGTAGTTCATTCACACACTCCACACACACACACGCACACACACACACACACACACACACACACACACACACACACACACACACACACACACACACACACACACACACACACACACACACACACACACACACATCCAATTTAGAGTGCCCAATCCATCTTGTGAATGCTCTGCAGATCTTTGGAATGTGCGAGGAAACCGGAGGAAACCCACGTGACCGCAGGGAGGACATGCAGACTCCAGCACAGAAGGCACCCCAGCCTAGAATCGAATCAGAGAACCTCTTGCTGTGAGGTGGCAACGCTAACTACTGCACCACCGTGGCCAACCAAAATGTACTACAGACAGAGCATTTAACAAATTGAGCTACAGAGTTACTGCTTGAGCTAGAGTCACTGCCAACAGTTCTGAACATACCACTGAAATTTTCTCATGTAGAGATGGGCCAGTGATATCGTGGGACTCATGGACTACATCAGTCCTAGAATTTTTAGTAATATCTTGTCAAGCCAACATTCTTCCCTCAGAATTCCTGAAATATCGTCTGGTAGGGGACAAGACCTTGTCTTTGGGAAGAAAAGGCATTCTTTTGTCAGTGTTGATTAAGCATCCCAGGAAGATCAGGAAGATGAGTCTTTGCAAGGGTGTGGGACACTACTTCTGAAGGTTTAACTTGAACCCTATCTGAGAAAGTAAGGTTGAGATATTCCAAACACCTGGAAGCAGACTTCTGCACAAACCAGCAAGTCATCCAAGTAAGGAAAGATATGAATGGCAAGAGTCTTTCAGTGCGCCACAGCATTTGGTAAACACTCAAGGTGCAATGGACAGCCCAAAGGGTAATGCAGAGAACTGATAGTGTGAACCAGACATAACAAATCTCAGATATCTCCTATGGCGATGAGCAATGTGGATATGATGACACACATCCTTCAAGTCCAAGGCCACCATGAAGCACTGCTCATAGGGCGAGCATCTTCAACTTGGTGATCTTGACAAAAGTTTTCTGAAAGGATAGATCCAACACTGGTCTCCACAACTGCTTTTTTGAGACCAAGAAAATTCTGGAGTGGAAACCTTTCAATCTCTCCAAAGGTGGGATCGGCTCTATGATTCTTAAGTCCAGCATTTGCAATAATATAGGAGGGAATAAAGTCTGGTCCAGTGGGTGAGGGAGAAAACCCTCACCAATCAGAAGTAGATGTGCCTTTCACTGCCACCTGTAACCTCTCTCAACAAATGTCGAGCACCTATTTGTCGGAAAAGACAGCCAAGCTGCATTGTTGAGGTCTAACTTTTGAGATGGGGCACCTGGAGGAAAACTTGGGAAGGATGGGAGCTGAGCCTCCGCAAGTCATAGATCAGAAGGTAGATTATCACCAGTGCCTTAGTTTTTGTTCAGCAGGGACTTTGGCTTGTCAGACCATCAAAATTTATCCTGCCTACTGGGGGAAACTTGGGGATATGGAACATTTTAGACACCCCTTGCATCAGCTTACCTTATTAGCGCTGTACCAAACACACAATCAGAACCAGAGCATTCACAGGCTATTTTTTAGCTCAGTTAGAATAATTTTAGCAGTGCAGCCAAACATACCTCATTACCACTGCCG